>NC_089580.1:193033058-193171488 GCF_019320115.1 Miscanthus floridulus
CACAGGCGTTTTGCCGCGCCAAAAAAATAGGCGCAGCCAAAAATGTTAGTTTTAGATTTTTTTTTAAATAGTGTTAGATTTAAAATTAATTTATAAAAAAGTGTTAAAAATAAATAAAAAATCGAAATGGGAACACGCTCTAGTATGCGCTGCATCTCCCATGACAAGGACGCCTTGAAGCAAAATGCATATACCAGATATCATTTCACACGTCTCGAACATGGTTTTTCTGCGACTGGTTACGTCATTTTTTGTTTTTTAGCATTTTTTTTTGAAAATTTCTCACAAACATGTCCCTGAAGGTATGTTTTCAAAATCTGGACACTTAGCTCGGCGTCATTGTTGGTGGCGTCGAGCTTACATGTCTCGGTGCTATAGATTTTGGCGTCTAGGTCTTGGGCTCGGCGCAGACGTGGCGGTGACTTGGCAGGCACCTCGCCGCCGTAGATCTTGGCGTTGAGCCCTGTCTTACGTATGTGCCCTTCCTTTATTTCTCTCTTCCTCCCTCTCTACCGCGCCCGCGCCCGCCCCCTCGCCCGCGGCAGCCACCGCGCTCGCGCCTCGCTGGCCCCGCCGTGCCGGCCGCCCGCGCCGCCTCGCCCCGCGAAGCGCCGGCCGTTCTGCCCCCGTCGCGCACCGCCCCTCCCGTCCCGCGCCCGCGTCATCCCCCGTCGTGCCGGCCGCACGCCGCCCCTCCCGGCCCACGCCGCCTTGTCCGTCTCGGCTCGCCGCGTCCTCGCCGTGGATCCCGTCCTCCGCGTCCCCGTCCTGCTTCGGTCATGGCGTCCGCGTCCGCGTCGCATCGTTGCATTGACTTGGATAGGTAATTTTTTTTAATATGTAATGTATGTACTTAGTTAGGTTGAATTGTAGTGCTACTTTGATTATTTGGTAGTTTCTAGTAAATTTGATGATGTAGGTGGTTGATTTAGTTAGTGAGATAGATATAGTTAGATAAATATAGTTAGATAGCTAGTGACATAGGTACATAGATATAGTTATTAGATAGCTTGTTGATTTAGTTAGTGGGATAAATATAGTTAGATAGCTAGTGACATAGTTATTTAGGGTGTAGTTGGTTAGTATCTATTAGAGAGGTACTATATAGTAGCTACTTTGGACTAAACGAACTGTATTTAAATTTTTGTTTGAACTACTAGATGGACAACATAGTGAGCATATATCATGGAGGCACCGTGGAAAAAGATCGCTATGGATATGTTGAGTTTGTTGAGATGCAAAATGTATATGTGTTATTCAATGAGAAATATTTATTTAGTGAGTTGGTTGCAGGGGCTCGGAAGAAGCTACATTGCCATGAAGCTGATGATGATGATAGCATCGCAGAGGAGGATGTACTTCATCTAAATTCTCCTCCTAACATCTAAGAAAGATAATCCTAGTTGGATGTGCAGACCAGTGAGAGAACAACGGATATGGAGATTTTATCTAGAATTGTAACGCTAAATGATCGTTTCTTTCTCTTTTTTTTTTCCGTAAAAAAAGAAGAAAACTAGGAGTCGGACATTACCTTCGTCCGATCCGGCGAACAGGAGCAGCGCAACCCAAAAACCGACGGCTCCAGATCTCCATTTCCCCACCCAACTTCCCCCCACCTCACCACACCAGTCGACAGTCATCAGGCAACAAACCGTTTAACGGACGGACCATCGTCCCGAGCAGACGCGCCGAACGACGGCAGAGGCAAAACCCTCACCTGCCTCTGCCTCAGTGGGGGATGGCGGCGCCGGAATCGGAATGCTGCGGGAGCGACGGCTACCGCGACCTCCGCGGCGTGCGCGTCGAGCTGGACCCGGGAGCGGCCCGAGTCGGCGGGGGAGGGGGCTTCGCCGTCTCCTTCTGGCTCTACCTGTCCAGCTCCCCCAGGCCGTCCTCGGTGATCCTCCACCAGGTTTGGATGGATTCCTCTCTCTTCACAGTTAGTATAGGTGGTTCCAGGCGGCGATTGTTTCTGTAGGAATTGTTTTTGTTTCCGGGATGGGTACTGGAAGAGAGCAACGATTTGCTGATTTTGCTGTCTCGATATCTGTTTTGATCGTTCGATTTTAGGTGTTAAATGCTGTTGTACCCTCCAAATCACCCGGCTAATATGAGACCCGGGCTGTCCTTTTTGCACCATTCGCAGCACAGCAAAAATCCTAGTAGTCTGTACTCGATTCCACTATGTCTTAGTTTGATGGAATTTCGTGTTTCTTGATACGGTTTCAGGGAAAACATTTTCGTTGGAAAAAGTGAAGGGTATTTTTTCTAGGTTTCCTTGTGAAGTTTCACCATCAGAAAATTGGTGCTAATCGATTGGATTTGTTGCTTGTGCAGATCACTGCGGGAGATGACAATAAGTTGCCGTTTCTCGCTTTAGGTGAAGGAAACAAACTGCTGCTCTTCCCGTTGATGAGGCTGCACAGAGAAGCTCCTGGTCCTGCTAGTTCTTACCCATGGACTGACACAACCAATTTATCATCTACGAGTCAATGCCCTCTTGAGAAATGGTTCCACATTGGGTGTGAGGTCTGGTGTAAACAACTGTAGGCCTCCCCCCTTATCGAATACCTTTGCATTTGTAGCCCCCAAATGAAAGTACAAATTGCAACATGTTTGACACTTTCCCGTGCTTTTATTTCTTTTGTGTTTGTGTGCACCTCAATTTTTTAGAGGAAAAAAAACATGCAGCATCCACCAAGAGCTTTGTTTCCTGGTATCTCCACATGTTAGTCTATCCTCCACATTTTGTCGAAGTGGTGGTTTTATAACATTGGTTTGTACCTACATGTGTCAGGTTACTGAAAATGTTCTGCGTCTTCACGTTGATGGTTCCCTAACTGCTGAGGCCCCCGTTTGTTCACTATTTGATGGGCCAGACCGTCAGGATGATGCAAACCAAATTAGCTTAGTTGGAAGTGATGGCAAGCTTGAAGGCTATATCTATAATATTGAGGTTTCATCTGTACTAGGAACTGTAAAAGAACAATACACAAAGGTGATTCATCTAAGCCAATGGTATGCCGATTTTGTGCTTGTGTAAGTGCAAACTTTGTGAATTTTCTCATTGAATTGCAGAACCCACCATTTAAGTTGTCTATTGACTATTCATGCTCTGATGGAATCGAAGAGGGTGATGACGGCATTTGGAGCATCGTTGGTGGGAAGGTAAACAAGATGCTGTCATGTCATAACTAATACGTGATGGCAGAATTCTGTGTTTCAGTATTTTTTTTTGAGAGAGGATAATTTCAGTAAAATATGGCATGTAAAAAGCAACCTGAGAAATTGCACTTGAGTTGGAAAAAATAATAGTAGCAAATATTTACTTGTATCGTATCATGGATTAAATCAAATAACCATGGGCTACCCTAATTATGGAAATTTATTGATGCAGGCATCTTGCCGGAGAAACTTCATTTTGGAAGTAGTACTAACCAACGCTTTTGGTGAACCTGCGAAGGATAAAGAGGTTCATTTTTTTTTACTTATTTTAAATCTAATCATACTAATTTATTTGTTTGCATAGTGTTCTTACAAACCTTATACATCTTCTAGGTCGTTGCTTCACTTGTCTATGCTGATGATGGAACAGTAGTTGCAAAATCAAGGGATGATTCTGAGCCTCCTTTGCTTATTACTTGCGAAGGACTTGAATACGCAGCTATAAGCAGGCCTCTACAAATTATTCGTGGGCGAGCACTATTTAAACTCAAGATATCACAGGTGAGTTTCTCCATATGTAAACCTTCCTTATTATGTATATAGCTTCAGTTTGCATCGGACACAAAAAGAAATTACTTGTCACTGTCTGTCTGTCTTTCTGATGTGGAGCATAAGTTATTTGTCTTTCATGTGTTGCTGTTGGAAGCATATTTTTTTAATGTTTCTCTCAGTAGTGCTATTGCCTAGCAGAGGCTGCAGCTGCTTGCTATGTTTGGCTGTTGTGGCATGTATGTGTAACGCACCCCATTGCAACTACTTATGGTGCATGGAGATGGCGCCTTCCTCCGTAGGAATGAATTTGGAAGGCATATTCGGAAGGATTTTTTTCCCTTTTAAACTCCATCTTAATGACTTCCATAACTTTCTTCTTTTGAGCGGCTGTGGGTGCAGGTGAACCAATGAAGAGGCTTTGAGTATATCATAATTGTTGGAAGGAATTTTGGTGTTCTCTTATATTTGTTTTATGCATTTGGATTGATTCCCCGCCCCCCTTTGTATTTTGAAAAGATTATCTGCTTTGCATAATACTGCCTATTTATTACTTATGGACTCAACATCCAAATGTTGGCAGTTCACTCCTGACACTGCAATTTCTAGAAATAGCTATGCAATGACACTCACATATGAACTATCGTTTTAAATAACTTGTCGTGCTTCTTTTTTATGTGTGTTGAAAGAGGGAGTTTGTCCCCTCTTGATTTTTTTTTGCGAGTAGCTGGGCACGATCCCGGGTGCGTAGGCTCTCACTAGGAGCCCCTACTAACTGCCCTAGGGCAGTTATATGTTGCTGTGTTGGTGTTGGTGTTGAATGATCACCAAAACCTTCCATGAAGCCAAGCTTGGAACCACAATGTGGATTCCATTCCTGTCTCTCCAACCGATAAAGTGCGACCTATACCGATGTTGCAGTGCATACGTGCTCCCCACAAATCTTGGGAGGCATGGGCGCCGCTAAAACCGGTACACACCGCGCCATCATTGGGAGTGCCAACATGCTCTCCACAAACTGCAATTGCAATTCCGCTGAAGAAAACACTTGTCACAACATTCCCTCCTTTTCACAATAATTGATGTTTTAGGCTTGGGCACAAGAATAAGGATGGAAATAGAACGACCATCCTACCCTTTTAATCCCCTCTCAAGTGTGCATTTATAATCTCATCAAAGGTACAAACTCACTGTACAGTGTGTTTCTATGTAGGGGCAGGATTGGATAAAATGGGTCAAGGTTGCCTTGGGGTTGTAGATAACAAGTACTTTGAAAATAATAGAAGCTAAAACAAAAAAAGAAGGAAACCTACACACACAAGACGCATACCATCCCTGACCCCTGAAAGAATACTTAATCAAGTAGCAAACCGAAGACAACAGCAAACAACCACAAAAACAAGCGGCAAGCAACTCTAGCCCATTATGATACGGTTTAGGCCATTACAGCACAGGCATAACTGTTGGACAGTTAGCACTAGTCAATGGCATGTGAAAAGATTAAAATAAAATGGCCATACGCCATATCTAGTATGGACACTAATACTACATACAAACTACTTCTGTAATTTGATTTGTGTGCAATTTAAAACCTTTTGAATCTCGAGTATCAAATCTGTCTGCTAATGAAAGTTTAAATGTTATGCAATACCAGTTCCTGTTCTTAGCCCTGCTGCTGCACATACTCATGACAGCAGCCACAATCTAGGGATGCTCATATCCAACAAAGTTGGGCTGTAGCGCGCCATGTAAAACACGATTTGTATCATTACATTTCTTTGAAGTTATGATGGTAGTTGCTTGTTTCTTGTCCATAATAACGTAGTGTCTGATTGTTCCAGCTCTCTTCCAAATGTGACAATAAGCTCTTCCGTATTCAATTCTCTACACTTCACATGCAAAGATATCCTTTCCTGGAAGCATATTCCAAACTGATTCGCTGTATATCTCGAAGCCGCACCATCCGCCCCTTGGGTCCTGGAAAGCGGGCGAGTTCTGCAACAGCAGATGAAACTGACTTGCTCAATAATGGCCAAGGGTTTGTTAGTGCTGACAAAGTAAATGGTCGTGAACATTCATTGTGTCTGCATACACCCATGTTTTCCAAGATAGAAGGTGGAATTGTGAAGGTAGTAGAGGCCCACAAAATGGTATCACAGGTAATGAATTAGCTAGCCTACTTACTTTGTCAAGTTATGCTTAATTTGTGACTTCTTGATTTGATAATCATTATCTGTTTACAGAATAAGAATGCCAGAAAGGTGGTGGTAAGCAAAGAAGCACAGAATGTCATGGGGACTGACTCTTCAACATCCAACTATGACAGTTTTGATTCAGGAAGTTCTTGGAGTGGATCAGATGGAGATGATGGTATTGAAACCTTTTCAGACGCTGTGGTTTTCAGATACTGTCTAGACAGCACATACGACCGGTCCATGTTTCTTAGAGGTGCAGCTCCTACTGTTAACAAAGATGACTTGGTAAAACTTGCAGACCAAGTCTCATTGTATAGTGGATGCTCCCACCACAGGTAATTGAACTCTTGTATCTTGATAAAAGTTTCCTCTCTCCTTGTATTATTGACAGTAATTTGCAATTTATTTTTCCCTTCTAGAAACCAAATATTAATGTCGAAGCGATTGCTCAGAGAAGGTGCTGACACTTGGAACATGATCTCAAAGAACAATGAACATGCTCTTTGGTCATCTGCCATTCCTGAGATCATAACAAAATTTACGAACATTGCCCATTCTGTGAGTAGGGGTTTGTTAGAGCAGGTAGAATTTCTTTACATGACCTCAGTACCTTAACTCTCAGTCTCAGGGTTGTATACTTTTTGTATGGTGCAATGTTTAATTGCATAGTATTCACTGTTTCAGGATCTTGAGGTTTTAAGAGGCATTGCTGGTTGTGGCGAGGACATAGGAAGAGATGAATTTGATAGGCTATGGTACTGGTTATACCCAGTGGCTGTTTCATTGTCGACAGAGAAAATTAAAAAGCTGTGGGATTGCACAACACCTAGATGGATAGAGGGCTTGATTACAATAGAAGAAGCTGAGAATGCACTAAGAAGTTCCAGGGAACTGTTAAAGGAGCCAGGAACATTTGTTCTCAGATTTCCTACAACCCGAAGTTGGCCGCATCCAGATGCTGGTAGCCTAGTTGTCACTTACATTGGCTCTGTAAACTCAATTCATCATAGGCTACTCTCTCTTGATTCCAGGTATGCTACGATTGGCATGTTGCCCCCGTCCTCTAAATCTTTTGGCAACGAAATTTCTGAACCTTGCTCTTTTCTACTGCTAACAGTGATGCTAGCGCTGAGAACCTGCAAGATTTGCTGCTCCAGGAACCTGAACTATCCCAATTGGGCAGGTAAAGCATTCTAGACTCCAAATCACAGGCGCTGTTCCTTTCAGTACCTGCTAAATGGTTAGACATACATTCAAATGCAGGGTTGACCGGCTCCCAACCGCCATCCGGAGATGACCAAGGATTCAAACTGTTAAAACTTACATTCAAAAGCAGGTTTAGGATGCTATGGGCCACGAGAAGAGGGTCAGCAGCAGCTCAACGCATCCAAGTTCATTGTCATCCAAGAGACCAAGAGCATAGCCCATAACACCTGTTGCCTGTTGTTACCATGTACAAGTTGTAAATTGGTTCCCTTCGTGGTTTGTACAAGAGAGGATGCTTTGCCATATGAGGCCCTGTTTGGTTTCCCCCTCCTAAACTTTAGTCATCTAAATTAGGCACTAAACTTTAGTCGCTGGGTGTTCGGTTCGGGTGACTAAAAGAGACTTTTTAGTCCCTTTTAGTTAGGGTGTTTGACTCCAAAGTGACTAAAAAGTGAGGTTTAGTCCATTTGAGCAACATTTGGTGACTAGTTGGCTAAAGCCTATTTAGTCTCATTTAGTCATAGTGTTTGGTTGAATAGTGACTAAATAAGACTAGATTTAGCTGACTAAACTTTAGCAGTGGCTAACCAAACAGGCCATTGAGATCTAGTCTAGTTGCTTCAGAAAACCAACAGTAACATCAGCTATCATGTGTTTTGCAAAAAAAAAAAAAAAAAAGAAGCTATCATGTGCCTCGAAACTGGAAGATTTTTCAATGGCTCTTAAACACATGTACATAAACTATTGATTGAACATTTGATCTACAAGTTATTTTTCGGTTCCTTTTCAACCTCCTATTTGAGCCGAGAGCAGCATAAGCCTCGTAGGCTAAAGACCATTGGGCCGCCCACTGTCAAAGCCCCAAATCACGCTACATTCTCCCGACTGGCCGCGGGCCGGACGGCCGAACCCGGGGCTCGGGCGCTCGGCATCCCTCCCCGCCGCAACTCAGCCGCGCCGCCGTCGCCGTGCACGCACCAGCGCCACCACTTCGGCGCTTCCCTATCAGACCGACAAACAAGGCCAAAACCCCACGACGCCGCCGGCCACCGCGAGGGTTTTAGCCTCCTCCGATGCCGCCGCCTCGCCGCGGGCTTCTCACATCCTTCCTCCGCCTCCGCTCCTTCTCCTCCATTGCCTATCCCCATCCCCACACACCCGCGCCCCTGCGGCGCCACCAGTTCGTCGCCGACCCCACCACCTCCACAAGCCGTGGCGTCATCGGGGGCATCGGCGGCGGGAGCGGGAACCCCTTGGACCCGACGCAGCTCCTCCGCGACGACCCGGTGGCAATCACCGCTTCCCTTTGGGTATCCTCCTTCCGCGCTGCCGCCGCCGCCGCCTCCACCTCCGGCTCCGGCTCTTGTACCCCCGCACCGCCGCAGTCACTCACCCCCTTCCTCTCGCGCCTGGAGCTGTGGGTGCTCGCCTACCAGAAGGCGTACGCCGACGAGACCGGCTCCTACCTGCCGCGCTCCTCCATCCCGGCCTCCACGCTCGCCGCCCTCCTCACGCTCCGCAACGCCGTACTCGACGCTCGATTCCGCTTCGGCAACCGCCTCACCCCCTTCCTCCAGTCCCCGCTCGCCACCAACGCGCCGGACCCCGCCACCCTCTCCAAGCGCAAGCTCCGCGCCCTCCTCACAACCCCCGGCCCACCGCCCTTCCAGGACCGCGTCGTGCAGGAGCTGCTCCTACTCCTGCTCGAGCCCGTCTACGAAGCCAGGCTCTCGCCAAAGTCCTTCGCCTTCCGCCCAGGGCGATCCCCGCATGCCGCGATCCGCACCATCCGCCGCAGCTTTGCGCCATACCTCTGGTATATCAAGGGCGACCTCTCCCCACTCCTGCACTCGCCTGATCCTGCGCTTGTGGTCGGTGCGCTTATCCGTGATGTGCGTGATAAAAAGGTGGTGGATTTGATCCGTTCGGCGCTGCTCACCCCGGTGGTGACTGCAAGTGATGATGCTGCAGCGAAGAAGAAGAAGACGAAGAGGAAATACCAGAAGAAGAAGGTGCTGCCAGAGGGGGAGCCGAAGCCTGACCCTTATTGGTTGCAGACGTTCTTTGGGTTTGCACCAGAGGAGGCACAGACGCAGCCTGATTGGGGCCATTGTGGGGTGCTGAGCCCGTTGCTTGCCAATGTGTGCCTGGATGAGCTTGATAAGTGGATAGAAGAGAAGATTAAGGAGTTTTACAAGCCATCCAAGTCGGATGTTGTGGGAGGGGATGATGGTATTGAGCAGGGTAACACATCATGGCCGGAGTTTGTTCCCACTAGTGGCCCTGACAAGACAAGGAAGGTGGACTACATTCGATATGGCGGGCATTTCTTGATCGGTGTTAGGGGGCCAAGAGCTGATGCGGCTGTGCTCCGGAAGCAGCTAGTTGAGTTTTGTGATCAGCGATTCAGGATCAAACTGGATAATGAGAGCCTTCCTATCGAGCACATCACAAAAGGAGTCATGTTCCTTGACCATGTGCTGTGCCGTCGAGTTGTGTACCCAACGCTGCGTTACACTGCTACAGGAGGCAAGATCATTAGTGAGAAGGGAGTTGGTACACTGCTCTCAGTGACAGCTAGTCTGAAGCAGTGTATCAAGCAGTTTCGGAAGCTCGAGTTTTTGAAAGGAGACCGTGAACCTGATCCACAACCATGCTTCCGTATGTTCCACGCCACACAAGCTCACACAAATTCTCAGATGAATAAGCTTTTACTGACGATGGCAGAGTGGTATCGCTATGCTGATAACCGCAAGAAAGTTGTCAACTTCTGCTCTTACATTATAAGGGGGTCCCTGGCCAAGTTATATGCTGCCAAGTACAAGCTGCGGTCAAGGGCAAAGGTCTATAAGATTGCGTCAAGAAATCTTAGTCGGCCATTGAAGGATAAGAAAGGGCAGTCGCCAGAGTATCACAATTTGCTGAGAATGGGCCTTGTGGATTCGATTGATGGTCTTCAGTATACAAGGATGTCGATGGTTCCTGATCCTGATTACACGCCGTTACCAAGTGGATGGCGGCCAGACCATGAGAAGATTTTGCTGGAGTATATAAAGCTCACAGATCAACAAACATTGGAAGAGCAGCGAAACTGCATTAGAGAGGAGGGGCTTATAACACCACAGGACTATATTTCAATGCTTGTATGGGGCTACAAGAAAAATGCTGTTTTACTTCCTTCAAAAGTGAGTGATGCCCAAGGATCCACAGAGGACCTGGGTTCAGATACTGATGAATTGGATGAAAAAGAGCTAGGAAATGAGGGCAATAAAAGTTTCCCAAAGCTTGCTGAAATGTCATGAGTATTGACGAACTCTGTAGTGTTCCCAAGGGGGCTTTTGACTCATTGACTGTGTATGGTTGCTCCATGATTGTGAAAACACGAAACCAACTGCTAGCTCTTTGCTGACTACTTTGTGGCGGCCTAAGCAGAGGACTACTTGCTGTTCAATGAGATGACAACTCTGCCACTGCTTTGGTAAGTCTGTTCCTTAATGTTGAGTGCCACGGTGAATAGTGTCCACGGTGCTCAAACATGCGGTTTGACACAGCATAGCATTTCTGGGAACTAGTAGAGATCTTATGTTGGTGTCAAATTGTATGCCACCTGCAGGGCTAGCTCCTCATATATGAAGCATGAATGTTTAGTGAGACTTTACATCTTTGTTGACTGCTTCATGGTGGCCTAAGCAGATGACTGTTTCCTGCTCTGTGAGATGGCAATTGTGCTGCTGCATCGGTCAAGTATGTTCCTTAATGCTGAGAGTGATGGTGAATACTGTCAGTGGTGCTCAAACATGAGCTTTGACACAGCATGGCATTTCAGGGAACTAGTGGAGATCTCATGGTTTCAAATTGCGAGCTACATGCAGGGCTAGCTCCTCATATATCAAGCCTGATGTTTACTGATACTTTAGATGCATTTGAAAATACATAGAAAAAAAACAGTGTTTACACATTCCATCCAACATCCTGCTTGTGCAAATTGTTATCTGTATAATCTTTCGGTGAAGAGGAAAAACAGCCCGAAGTTCATTATGAGCCTTAAGGTGTGTTCAGAACCCTAATTGCTTATATTGTATCTAGTTAGATTGTGTCTCGTTGTTCACTTATGCATTTTTTTGCCAGTTGTTTCTGTCCAGCTTAAATGCTTTAGTAAACAGTAAGCTGTTAGCTATAATTTTGTTTGCTCAGGTCTCCTGTTTGCTGATAGTTCAGTAAATTGTACTGTTCTAGGGTTACCTGTTACAAGCCATATTTCAATTTGCTGAGCATGGTTTATAAAAAAAATGCTGAACATGTTTTACTAGAACAAACTCTGTAGATACGGGTCATATTCTTTTAAGTGCTTGCACAATAGCTGTGAAGTGCATAATCAGCTGCGTGAGGTCAAGATTAATGCAGATCATATTCTATTGAGTAAAATACAAGCAGACCCTAAACTTGTCCTGTGATATTATTCAGGTCTGGACTCTCAAAATACACTTTTAGGTGTCCAAACTTGTCCATGAACTCTCAAAATACATTTTTAGGTGTCCAAACTTGTCCTTCGGTGTCATCTAGCATGAAGATGAAGTGCCAAATGCTAACATGTGGGACCGATTGTCGTGTCGTAGGGCTCATTTAGAACTGGATGAACCCTGTGACAAGTTCTGGGACCCACAAAATTGGCATCACGATGCACTGATGCAGTGTTTGGTGGTAAGGGCATTTGGAGGATTCCATCACTCCGCAAATAATCTCAAGGTGGTACCTTGGTTCCTGCAAGTGCAACAAGGTTAACAATGTTTCAGCAAACACGCACAATTGTCAAGCTCAGGCCATGTTCGGTTAGCCCGGGGTCAGCCGGGAATTAGGCTCAACCCACGGGGGTCATCCTGGCCTGGTAGTAATCCTGGCCCATATTATTTTACGCGTTTGGTTAAGCCCGCACTGGTTTGTAACCTGGTCTATCCCGGCCTTTTCCTCTCACCCCGGCCTGGGAAGAAACCACGTCTACGTTGGTGTGGAATTTTTCCATGACCACTCTCGCGCGACACTGAAGCAGCTCGACTTGCAAGGAGAGCGGCGGGTGGCGTCCGCAGGTCGAATCGGCGGCGACGACGTCGACACGCCGCACTCCCCTCCGGCATCCGTATCCTCCATTAATCTTTTGTCTCTTTGGTTATCGCGTTCTAGGGTTCTTGTTTATGCTTCTTGGATCTGGAGATTGGGGACTTGGGAGGTTTCTGGGACATCATATTGCAAAGTTCATATCTAGTGCTAATTTGAAAAATAAAAATAGTATATATGTGACGATATAGATGCTCCTGTGTCTTCTGTGATCCCCTTCCTGTTCTCATGTATGTTTCTAATCAAGTGGAAAAGAAAGAATTTAGTACTTTTAATCAAGTGGAAAAGAAATAATTTAGTACTTTTAATCAAGTGGAAAAGAAATAATTTAGTTTAGTACTTCTATTGCCAAGCCTTCTTAACCCCTGATGTCACTTGACTGCTGTATGGATGGGGTGTTTGGTTGGGTGAATTGCATAATTTGTACCGAGGTATATTTGTAGGGGTGGATGTGACACAGAGAGGATGCAGTACCTAACTGTTTATATGGTTGAAAAATGGTTCTATAGTAATGCCTTGTGCACTAGTGCTGGCAATTTTTTCCCCAAAGTTTAAAAATGTATAGACACCCTGCCATTGCTGGCATTTTTGTCCTAGCGAACAATGTACTATGGAGTATCTACATGAGCAGATATGTATGTTCCTGATGCCATTTATGATGTATATTGAAAGCTTGAAGTACATCTGTCGGAGAAGGTTAGGTGCTGAGCAGATGCTGTTAATGTGCCCAGTTGTTTGACCTTACTAGGTTAACTTCTGGTCTGCATTTGTTGCCTTTTGCAAAGAAATTCTGGTCTGGACTTGTTGCTGAGTTTGTTGACATTTTACAGTAAGCCCGTAACACAATTCATCTGCGAAGTCAAGGAACAAGACCACAATTTCAGCCTATTTGGTTTGAAACATGTTTAGAGCTACTTGTTAGTTTAGTCGTTATGACATGCTCGCTCTAGTCAGAAATTTTTATTGAGAGATGATATCTCTGTTTTCCTTAGATAACTTTATTTGTATTGAAGCAAGGGATGGTTTTGTGGTGAGTATTATGCATCCTTAGGCCTCATTCATGTAAACATGCTGATGGCTCAGTAATCTCTATAAATACACTCATGATCTGCGAGCTGTTTTTACCAAATGCTTCAGTGTTCTGCAAGGTGTTTCTCCCGAATGCTTCAATGATCTAGAAGCTGTTTTTTTTACTGGATGTTTCGATGGTCTGCAAGCTGTTCTTACTGAATACTTTTGTACCAGTAGATACTGCTAACTACTAGAATGGTATAACCTTCAGCAGGATTAGTAGTTAGCTCTGAATCTTTGATGCTTTCTTCCCTTTTGATTCTCGTGTGTGCCTGAGACATTGCCAATAAATAATGATACAATAATAATGATGGCTATGTTCATCAGTAGCAAATCTCTAACCGCAGTTATTGTGTTGATTGTGCTTTGTTTTTTTCCTGATGATTTTTCAGGCCATGAAGCTAACATGTTTGTTTTCAAGTTATGCTTTTTCTTCTGTTTAACTTAACTTAATCAATCTGTTTTGTTGAAATGTGCCCTGTCGTTTTAACTATTCACGTGCTTGAACCTTGATTGCTTCTGTTGGGTTTCAACTCTAGCCTACCCTAACCTGTTTGGGACTTAAAGGCTTTGTTGTTGTTGTGCCCTGTCGTTTCCAGTTATCCTTTTTGATTCAAATGAACTGTGGTTATATGCTCTTTTGTTTGTACAAAAGCATGCACTTATGACACTTGAAATGCTGACAATTGTTTTGTTACGCATGGCAATGGTTTTAAAATTTCTCTGATTTGGTTTAACTTACTCTCACTCGTTAACTAATGAAACACCCTTTTTTTTTTTGGCAGTCCCGCTGAAATCAGCTGGCTACGAGAGTGCCGCCATCTCCTGGCGTCACAGGGGCCATCTAGTAAAATCTATGATATGTTTCTGATGGACAACTTACCTATGTATGTCATATTGAACATGATTTACCTGCGTTTGGCTTGTTGAGTATCTAAAATTTTGTATTATCAGCATGCCATAAATGCATGTTTGCTCAAGCTGGGTCACTAGAATATGCTATGCATACATGATATATGTTGCTTACTGTATTTGTTATTATATCAGTAAGATATACAGTATAACATTAACATATGGCCCTGTTCGCTTCGCTGAAAAAACTAAAGCCGAAATATTGTTCCAGCTGATTTGTTGTGAGAAAAAAACACGGTTTCGGCTGAAAAAACAAGCTGAAA
This sequence comes from Miscanthus floridulus, assembly GCF_019320115.1. NCBI lineage: Eukaryota > Viridiplantae > Streptophyta > Magnoliopsida > Poales > Poaceae > Miscanthus > Miscanthus floridulus. The sequence goes on from NC_089580.1 coordinate 193,047,532, forward strand.
AAGACAAGCTTTTCTTTTGTTCCCTTGCTTCCCTTGATGACGAGGATCAGAATGGAGGAAGATCATACCATGGCCCATGGGTGGCTTGTAGCAGTAGTCACGTAGTTCCCAAAATTTTTTTGGGTTTGGCTACTGTTAGGCTACTGTAGCACTTTCGTTTGTATTTGGTAATTAGTATCTAATTATAGACTAATTAGGTTTAAAAGATTCGTCTCGTGATTTCTCACCCAACTGTGCAATTAGTTTTGTTTTTCGTCTACATTTAGTATTTTATGCATGTGCCGCAAGATTTAATATGACACTTTGAGTGAAAATTTTTAGAATCTAAACTGGGCCTAAGCTTGCATCTCTTTGCACATTTTGAATGCGGATACAGCAAATGAGAAGTGGCGGCAGGGACATTGTCAGAGGCACTGCATCTGCATGTTGAACCAGCTTCATTACCGACTACTAAACTTTAGTCACTGTCATATTGAATATTTGACACTAATTTAGAGTATTAAACATAAATTAATTACAAAACTAAAGACTAATTTATGAGACGAACCTATTAAGTCTAATTAATCCATGATTTGACAATGAGATACTATAGTAAACATTTGCCAATGATGGATTATTTAAGCTTAATAAATTCATCTCATAAATTAGTCTATATCTATGCAATTAGTTTTATAATTAACTCATATTTAATCCTACTAATTAGCATCCGAACTGCAATGTGACACTTTAGTTCAAACACCGGTCAGCAGATTCCGTTCCAACCGACATCAGATATATCCTTGTACTCCTGGATGTCCTCCAGAGTCGAGGGTCAGCCGGCCCGACGCCTCCCCGTAGTGTTCCTGGATCGTCTCGGATGAGAGTACGAGACTTGAGAGCGGCTACGTCGGCGGCCGCTCCTCCCTGTGGAAACACGAGAATCTCCCCCTTCGGTCCTTCCCCAGGACCGGAAGAGAGGATGCCTAAAAAAAAAACAAAAAAAAAAGGACCGGGAGAGAGGAAGGGTAAGACACGCATTGATTGGGCCGGCGGGCTCTCTTGGGCCGAGATGACGAAGACAGGTTTGCCGCCGGGGCGGCTCAGCTCGTAGCTCGCTCGGCCACTGGACCACGCACTGGTCAGTGGGCACGCTCGCGCAGCAGCGCTTGCTCGCTCAAAGCTGGCGCGGCCACGCCAACCTCCGGCGCGACGCGAACCACCGCCGCCGTCCGTTCAGGTCTCAAGTCCGGTGGCATGAATGCTGAAGAGACTTCGGTTCCGACTTCCAAGTCCGTACCTAGCCACCGACCCGACCGACGGGAGGACCAGGAACCTTCAGATGCGTGCGGTTATTAAAGGCGGAGCAGGGGCAAGGCACATGCCGCGGATGCATCCAACATCATGGTGTTTCCAGGCCGGCCCCTGGCGTCCAGCTAGGACGCCGGTACGAGACAGTACGTCCACGTCAGGCTCAGAAGCATCAGCACAGCTGGGCATGCAGTGAACAATTGGACCTGAACCCGGTCCAGCGGCCGGCCCGGCCCGGGACTTGAATTGAACAGGGAGGACCGGGAACCGACCGTACCGCGCGCAGGTGCCCTGTCCCCATCCGCAGTGAAACTAGAACACAAGCCATCCCTTCCCAAGCGTATCTGAGCGAAACCAGAGCATGTGACTGCGGTTCTTCAGCCTGTTAGTTTCGTCGTAGAATTATTTACTGCTGGTTGATTTGATGTAAAAGAAAAATAGGCGAACATGCTGCTGGTCCTTGGCAGCAAATCCAATCCGACCCACTCCGATCCGGTCTGAAAACCAAGCACCGATCGCACGGACCACGGACGGGTCAATCATTCTGGAATCATTTCTTCGGCTCTCGTGCAACGAGTCTTTGACAGGGCATGCATGTCAAACTTGCACGCAGCAAAGCACAGCTGGTGCCTGGTAAAAGAACTCGAGAAGAAGAGATGGATCGGAGCACGTAGGATTGCAGGTTCAGAGGCCTGATGAAGGCAGAACGAATAATAGATAGAAAGGACGGACACGGACGAGCTGACAAGCCAATGGATCGTCGTCGCTCGCACACACAGCTCACGCTTCGCACTGTGTCCGCCCGGGGACGGATGCGTGAATGATTGACACGGACACGCCCACAGTTGCAATAATGCTGCCGCATCCCCGTCCCCGGTCCGGTATTAAAAAAAGATTCTGACAGCCGAAAGCGCGCGAGGTGCTGCTGACCTGCACCTGCTCACGCCCATGTTCGCGCGGCCACCCGCTTCACGTGGCCGGCAGCTCCCCGCGGCTGACCGGAGCGTTGAGCCGGTCCTCGCGGTCGTTGCCCGCTGCCCTCCCTCGTCGCATCCGGCATTCTCATCCCCAGGCAGGTAGGTCAGGTGGGTGCTCACCTTGGATCGATCACGCCAAACTATACGTTATGCAAATTGCAAATGCAATGTATGTACACGGCGCCCCGTCTGATGCCAGCGTACGTCCGTTGCTTGCAGTTGCGGTGAGCGACCGAGGCAGAGGCAGGCGTCGACAAGCATGCGGAAGGCGGGGCGCTGGCTCCGGAGCTTCCTGTCGGGCAAGAAGGACAGGCCGCCGCAGGCCGTGGATCCGCCGGCGGCCCCCAAGGACAAGCGGTGGAGCTTCAGGCGCCCCCCGGCGGAGCAGGAAGGGAAGGCCGTCGATGCGGCGGGGCGCGGCGGGCCGGACCAGGACCAGGGATCACTTGGTTTCCCGGCGCCGGGCGTCGAGTTCGACCAGAAGAAGCACGCCGTGGCGGTGGCCGTGGCGACCGCGGCCGCAGCTGACGCGGCGGTGGCCGCCGCGCACGCCGCCGCCGCCGTGGCGCGCCTGTCCTCCCGCGGGGCGCCGCGCATGGCACTGCCGCCGTGCCTCGTCGAGGACGCCGCCGCCGTCAGGATCCAGGCCACCTTCAGAGGCTATCTGGTACCTACTCCGTACCGCGCATTCCTTACTTCTGTTTCAGAAAAAAAGAGATTGCAGATTTTTTTGGATAACGCGTCATGCGACACGACCGACTCGTCTGGCGTCGCGTGGCAGGCGCGGACGGCTCTGTGCGCGCTGAGGGGCATCGTGAAGCTGCAAGCTCTGGTGCGGGGGCAGCTGGTGCGGAAGCAGGCCAACGCCACGCTCCGCTGCATGCAGGCGCTCCTCGCCGCGCAGTCCCACCTGCGGGCACAGCGCATGCTCGCGCTCCAGCACCATGACCACCACCACAACCACCACCCGACGCCGCCCAGACCACGGCAGTCGCCGCAGCACCCGAGGCACAGCCGCTTCTACGTAAGCAACGACCATGCAGTTGCATTGATCGATCAATCAATTAATCCATCCACGGCGCCTGCCAGCGACTAAATCTCGTCTGTCTGATACGCTCCCGTGTCCTGAATTCCTGATGTCAACGACGAACGGAGCAGGAGATGGACAGGTCGTGCGAGGAGAACGCCAAGATCGTGGAGGTGGACGTCGGGGAGCCCGTGCGGCGGAGCCGGAGCGCGGGGAAGGACAGGCAGCTCTTCGCCGACCACCACGCCGGCCGGTCCTCCCCGGCGCCGTCGGCGGTGACGGAGCTGATGAGCCCGCGGGCGTATAGCGGCCACTTCGACGAGTTCTCGGTGGCCAACACGGCGCGGAGCAGCCCGCGGCATCAGGCGTCGGAGGCGTGCCCGGGCTACATGGCCAACACGGAGTCGTCCCGCGCCAAGGCGCGGTCCCAGAGCGCGCCCCGCCAGCGCACCGACGCGCTGGAGCGGCTGCCCAGCCGGAGGAAAGGGACGCCGCCCAGGGCCACCGCCAAGATGCAGCGCTCGTCGTCTCTGGCCGGCGCCGCGCCGCGCGGGGCCGGCCATTACTCATCCCCGTGGTCGTCGGGCGCCAGGCTCGACGTCTCCACCGCGTCGCTCAAGGACAGCGAGTGCGGCTCCACCAGCTCCGTGCTCACCGCCGCCACCGTCTACAGCCGGACGCGGTCACTCCTCGGCTTCGAGGTGAGTGACAGAGTGAGAAAAAAAATAAAGGCGCGCGACATGATCGTACTGGCTTGCTGTGACATGATCGTGACAGAGTCCTTGTCTCCTCTTGCTGCTCCAGGTGCGCCGTGGCCTGTACTGAGGAGTTCGTGTTCCTGGCGATCCGGCGTACGCCATGGATGGATGCTGCTAGCTTCTGTTCTTCGAATGATCCTGGATTATTCTTCGTCGGGAGCTTCAAAGAAATGAAATGTTTGTGATCTGTTGGTGTGCAGTACGCCAGTTCATACCACATACAGTCGCGTTTGAAAGTGTACATTTTTGTAGCCCACTTGTGATCGTTTGCAGGTATTGGGTACTAGTATAAACGTATACATGTACACAAAATGTAATAAGGTTTGCTTGCAAACCCTCGTGGAGCAATGTTCAGCTGCCAAGAAGCAGGAGTTTATACCGTTGTTAATGTGATCGCATGTAATGTAATGGCCACGCACAATTGACTGCCCGCGTTGCACTGTTCAATACTGTTCACTTTTTTTTTTAGTCCCCCCCCCCCCCCCCCTTTTTTTTTTCCTTTTCCTTTTTTTACGGTTCTTTTTCCTTTTTTCCCCTTCTTTTCATTCTTTCCCTTCAAACAAACACGTGCAACGCCCGCACGCAGCGAAGCGTGTGTACTGTGCTAGTATCATGAATCATTGGGAGTTAAACATGATTAAAAGTTGTGGTTCGCAATGGTCCTCATCAAAACCTCTTGCACCTTCTGGATCATGAGAAACCACAGCTAGAAAGAAACGCATGCATAAAACCTGGGGCTGGTTAGTGGGCCTAAGAGCAAATATAGTAAAGGGTAAATATATTATGTGTTGAGGAGAGAAGAGATGAGAGGAGAGAGAAGAAGCGGGCTATAAGTTAATAACACGCTTAGACATAAGAACTAGGAACTTTTATGAGAGACAAGTGAACTATATTTTAATAGTGAAGAGTTAACTATTTTTTTAGCAGGAGCTAACTACTATATTAGTAGATTGAGGGAACGACTCCTAATTCAGATGGAGAGGATGTCCGGCTCCCACCCTGCCGACCTGGGTTCGAACCCCCTCGGGGGCGATCTCGAGGGTCGGAGGTTTTAAAAAAAATTCCCTCATGTCCTCGTTCACAAAGACACAGGTTAAAGGATCTCGCCCACTCGTCGGGTATAACAGGCCCCTGTGTACGGGCTGCGAGGAATAGGGTTCGGGAGTTTCTCGGTGTTGAAGTGAGAGTCTTTCTACATAAGCAAAAGAGCTCGGGGGGTGTCTGACCCCCCCCCCCCCCCCCCCACCCCCCCCCCCCCACCCATCCCCCCCACCACCCCCCCCCCACCCTCCCCCCCCCCCCCCCCCCCCCCCAACACACCCCATAGCCCGAGTTTTTTTTTTTGTATTAGTGAACTAAGAGATTGGCTGCAAAGTTCTATACTGCCAGCAGCAGGCTATATCATTGGCCTTGCGCTAAAGCATGTGTGCAGTACAAGTAGTCAAAAATTATGTTCGCACATTCGTTTCCGACTGGGACTATCCAGTCCGGCCAATAAATATACTACTTCATAAAGAGCAACCACTGCTAGCTAGTGCTAAGCAGGCCAACGACTATAGCTTTGTAAGAAAGCATTGAGCTACCATGCGAGCCCGATCGGCCGGCTGCACAGTTCATACCATACATGGCTTTATCAGGTGTGCTTTGTCTATCCACTATCCAGTTTCTCTTATACTTGCTGCTCTGTTGCTGCCTCCCGAAATCGTGCAGATGCTCCGGCACCGACCCGGATCAGCTAGGAAGCTCAACCTGAGCTATTCTGTCCATAAACTTCCTGGCTACCGGTTCACGAGGAATAATTTTGGCATGGAGGTGGAGGTGCATATGCCCCAGCGCCACTGGATAATGCCAGCTGATGCTCCATCCTGCCCAGGCCCAACGCTACTACATCTCGCAATGTTGTCGGCGGCCACGTCTCTGCTAGCATCACCTGCCATCTGGGTACATATTTGCAGAGACGGAGAACCGCTGCCACATAATTTCTGTGTTCGGCTGGCCAGCCACCTCATAAAAACACTATTGAACAGTATTTTTATCTCACAACAATCAGTCGGAACAGTATTTTTCAGTCCTGCCGAACAGACGTGTGGGTTGTATACTTACAACTCGAAATACAGGAGGTGGAAGAAGGAGGAGGACAATCTCAACCTTATCCAAACCATGCTGAACCTCCACGGGGTGCCGACCAAGGTTGCCTGTACCGAGATCAGAAAGGCCACAGAAACTTCCACAAGACAATGCAGCTTGGGAAAGGCGGATTTGGGGCTGTCTACATATGCACACTTCATGCTACACCTTCAATGATGGGAAAACAATTGGTGGAGGTGGCCATCTAGAAATTTGTGAGGAAAGTTGAGCATCGACGTTACGACGATTTCCTGACGGAGGTAACATCATTCACTAGGGGGCTAGCAGGGGCCATGGCCCCCTCCCCCATGACGTCTGAATTTTTTTTTTTGAATACTCCTGCAACAGAGTCCCGCTATGGTACTCCCTTTACCTCGTAAGAGGGAAGATGTCAAACAAATCTCAGCACTTCATTTTTAAAATCCATAAAAAATTTAAGTAATTAATAACTAACTAAATTATTTAAAAAAAATAAAAAAGGAAAAGGCTAGAAATCTCATTGAACCTCCTCCTTTATGTGCCGAGGCATCTGAAAAGGTCCTAATGGCAAGAGGGGGTTAAATAGATATTAAAAAATCTAAAACAACACTAAGCCAAGTGGTTTGATAAAAACGAGGCGAAACGAATGTTGCGCTTTGCAAGCCACCTACCAACAATTCTAGTCAATTATGATCACTAAGCGCTCAATGGCTATGTCACTACTTTCTACACTAGTTGAGCTAGCTAGGAACTAATTACACTTAAGAAGCTAAGCTACACAACTAGTTACAACTACCACAGGCTCTACACGAGTAAATACACAAAGTAAAGCAAAACAGTGGTAGAGGTGATATACTGCTGTGGCAAGTGATCAATCAATGAATATCAAAGAATACCAATGAGACAATGATGACACAGTCAATTTTTCCTCTGAGGTTCATATGCTTACCGGCAAGCTAGTCCTCGTTGTGGCGATTCACTCACTTAGAGGTTCACGTGCTAATAGGCATCACACGCCTAACCCACAACCGGGTGCCGCACAACCAACACAAGATGAGGATCCACAAGCCACGCGTAATCCACTAGAGTTGCCTTTGGTGCTCTGCTAGGAAAGGCACAAGAACCCCTCACTATCACAATGATCGAAGCTGGAGACAATCACCTTCCTTCGCTCGATGATCCACCAATCACCGGGCCATCCAGGTGCGGCAAACACCAAGAGTAACAAGATCTCCAACAACCCAAATCGCCTAACTAGTGCCACAAGATGCAGACCACTAAGCAATGCACTAGAGGCTCTCCAATCTCACTCAAGATGATAAAATCAAGTGTGCAAGTGAGTGGAGTGGTGTGCTCAGCTTTCAAAGGGTGTATGCAACTGTTAGAAGTGCCAAGAGAGTGGTCAAGGCCATCCACCACCTCTATTTATAAGCCCACAAGCAAATAGAGTCGTTAGCCCTTGGAGCAACTTTCTGCAAGGTCACCGGACACGGCGGTGCGGTCACCGGACAGGGGGTGGCGGCGACCCTCCAACGGTCATCCAACGGGCACCGAACAGGCGGCGGTGGCACCAGACATGGCATGGCGGTGCCACTCCGTCCCAGCTGCCCGTTTTCCCTCCTCTTTGAAAAATAGGGCGGTGCACTGCCATGGGGTGGCGGTGACTGTGGTGGTGCCCAACTTCAGAACCCCCGCTCTCTATTGAAAAGGGGCGGTGCCACCGGACAGGGTGGCGGTGCACCGTTGCGCCTGTGGCGGTGCACACTGCCACTTTCGGTGTTAGCCCTCCACTTGCTTACTCTTGGCTGAGTCCAGGTGGGCACCGCCCTAGGGGTGGCGGTGCCACCAGACAGGGTGGCGGTGCCCCTACCAGAGCACCTCCCTCTCGGCCTTCTCAGCCGGTCACCGCGCACAGGGGTGGCGGTGCACCGGACAGAGCATGGCGGTGCCCCCGGGGTAGCACACCAAGCCTGGCAATGCCTCATTTTCTTCACCTTTTTCACCACCTTTGCAAATGTGCTAACACTCCAAGTGTTTCACCATCACGTGCAAGTGTGTTAGCATTTTCACAATCATTTTTCAAAGGTTAATCACTTTCTCACCGATTGTGCACTAGGCTTAAAATGCATATGCAAGTTTTCCAACACCTAGTGACACTAGATGACCGAGTTGTCTGATAAGAGCTCCCCTCTTAATAGTACGACCATCTATCCTAAATATGATCACACTCTCTATAGTGTCTCGACCACCGAAAATAAAATGGCCTTATGGATATCACATTTGCCTTGAGCCTATTTTATTTTTCTCTTTCTTCTTTTTTAAGTCCCGGAGCTTGATCATCATTACATGTCCACACCACCGCCATGGATTTCATTTCATGTGGCCACATGGGTTGGACCAACCTATCTCAAATCCACACTTAGAGCATAGGGTTAGTCTAAATAAGTTTCATCAATTAACCAAAACCAAACTAGGACTTTCAGCATCCTTCCGTATTCTCACTGTTGACTAGTAGGAAACATACAGCCGATGACGAACATGGGTAAATGATCCTTGGCTCCTTGCTAAAGCAATGTAATCCATAGGTCAGTACAGGGTGCACCAGGCCAGCCTTGCCAATGAGATCCTTACTCATAGATACATTGTTTTTATAAGAACGTTTTATAGCTTTTTTAAATACAAAATGTCTTATAATTAGGAATGCAGGGACATAATTAAATAAAATAATTATACCTAATCCCTATTTCTTTGTTTGGGGCTTGAGGGCTGCTCTCTCATATAGGAAAGGACTGTTTGGGGAACTCGAGGACTCCATGAACTCCTCTCTGGGATTTCTGATACTAGGCCATGTGTGTGTGCAGTGACGGAGGAAGTAATTAAATTGAGGTGTGGCGAGATGAATTCTTTCAAGCATTCATGGCAGAGGGTGTGATTTAGGGTTACGAGTTCCAGTGAAATTGAGGTATGGCAAGGGCCATACCTTGCCATATGGGAAGCTCCGCCCCTGTGTGTGTGGATCACTTTTGGTTAGTCTGGATTCTGAATTTGTATTGCAATAATGCGGTTTGTTTGAAACCTTGGATTAAGTGTTGTTGGATTATTGTTGTTTATAAACTATATTCTCTTATAGTGAGTTGGAAGTAAATTATAGTTAATTATAATCCACTGATTAGATTACTATAATCCATTCCAAAGTATATCATCATGTTTGGATCACTTAAATATTATTTTTACCAGCTTAAACAGAGGCTATTTTCTAGACAAGATTTCCTTTTCCCCCCGGGAATAGGTCCTCCACTGAATCGCGAGGCCGTGTTTGAACTCCGGCCTTGCAACAGCATTACTGGGCCTTGTGTGGCAACAACGTTGGGCCTCAATCCTGTGCTTAAGCTGCATGTGGAATAGTAGTGCACTTTCTTTTTTTACGAATATAGTGCACTTGTAGTTTAGTACCAAGAAAGAAAAAAAAAAGCCATGTTTTGATACACAATGTTTTAGGAGTTTTAGAAGAATACAATAATTTTGTAGAACATTTTTAGTTTTGGAGTGTCACGAAATGTTTAGATACAACAAACTTTATATAGCTTTAAAAACCATATTATTTAGGAATTTAAAATCATATTACTGCTAAGACTATACTATTTTTAGAGTTCTAAAAACTCCACTCTAGATCTCATTTGTATAAACTATGATTCTGCACATCTATTCTAAAACCGCGGTTTCTTGATACCATAATATTTTAACCCTATAACATCCAAACGGGACCAAGAACCCAACGAGATGCTCCATTTCTGTTCATGCTTTCCCCCTGATTTGGACAGAAACTACACAGGTCATGTGAGAGTGAGGCCCCTTTATTCTGCTCGCCCCTCTCTATCACGCAAAAATACGCCGTCAACCAACGCTCTACAAAGTTCCTCTCATCAGCGCAGGAGCTAACAGGATCACCAGTCAACTCCCATCACCATTAGGGGCCTGTTTGGAATGCAGGATTTTTTTCTATTCCTGCGTTTTTTCTGTGAAATTAAACTGACTCTTGTGAAATTCCTACGTTCCAAACAGGCTAGGCATTATAATATCCACTGGATCACTAACCCGTCCTTCGCGAGTCAACCGCAATACACACGCCATTATCTTCATGTTGCTGCAGCACGGACCACGCGACAGTGCATGAGCATAACGCTCGAACCCTGCCGGACCTTTCGGATTCACCATGAACAACACACACAACTCAAGGGAGATGAAGTGAAGAAGAAGATCTTGGGTCTGCAGCCTGCACCTTAGCTTTCGGGCAATAATTCAGGCGCTAGTGGGATCAATGATCAGTTGAGGCCGGCCCCGCCACTGGAAAGACGAGAGATTCTCGAAGCCCCATCTGGCCATCTCCGACTCATTCCTCCTCCATCCTGATTCCTGACACCATCTCGCTAGTTTCTAACACAAGTCAGCACACACAAACACATGCCATGAGCTTTCAGGATGCTATGTGCGTCGTCTACCGTTGTGGCACAGTGCCGGCAGCGCCCCCACCCGGGCACCGGCCACCGGTGCTGCGGGTGCACCAGCACCACACGGTGCCGATCGACGGCCGAGTGCGTTCGGCGTACGACGTTGATCCGCGCCTCTAGTTTCCATTTCCCAAGCGATGGCACGTCCCCAGAGCCGGAGGGCGGAGGCGTTCCGGTCCAAGAACGTCCCCTAGCTGCGGGTCTCTGTGGTCTGTGGCCCTCTCGGGCGTCTTTCGTGTCCTCTTCGCGGTGGTGCGGTTCAGGGCGTCTGCCGTTGGTGTGGCGGAGGACGCAGCGGCGGTGTGGCGCGAGCTGTAGGAATTAGAATTGTGGATGCCGGAGCTTCGGAGTGGAGGTCAGTAGCAGACTAGCAGCCGCCTGGACCTACCTGAACCAGAGATGCCGAGGAAGAGGGGCCCGGCTCTTAACGCGACAGGATCAGCTCCACTGCTCCAGTGCATTCGATCTCTTGGGGTTGGAGACTCCAAGCAGGAGGATCTATCGCCGCTTCTAGAACAACGACACATTGTCACGCAACGGCTAGATCGACACATTGTCAGAAAAGAAGAATTCGTGCGCAGCGAATCACCTGATTAAGGCGCTGGTACAAAATATATGTTCAATCTTTGCATGAAAATAATATTATGAGAAGCCCTTGTGCGCATCGATGAATCACCTGGTTAAGGCGCCGGTAAAAAATATATGTTTAATTTTTGCATGAAAATAATATTAGGGGAACGAGTTTAATGTAGATATGTCATGCACACAAACTGAAAGATTTAAGTTCTTTTTATATGGTGCAGGACACATCTACTTTGCATACTTTTCAGATCATGGCATTTTCTATGCGTGGTAATCATAGACACGGCATTTCCAGATCATACACATATCTGAATTTCGCACTGGAATGGAGTCTATTATGAATTTCTGAAATCTTGGAGAGTAACAATGCTCATACATTTAAGCAAATTTGAGTTCCATTCCAAAGGAAAACAAATCATAGCAGTGCAAGACATAGAAAATAAAAACTCCACTCCACCCAAGGGAAATAATCTTTGCTCTCACTCTTGCTATGCTTGCTCAGATTCCTGTACCTTCTTCCAACCATTCCAAACATCTGTGTTTTAGAATCTATAGTTTTTCACTAGCCACTGTGTCCTATTTTAGTTTTTTTTTTCCAATTCATCTATTTTGCATTCTTTTGTTCCAGACAAGCCCTTGCTGTCGGCAAAGAATTGTTAGATAGTTGACATAGATGTACTTCGTAGTGGGCTTCTCCTGGCGTTTTACGCGAAGCTTCTCAGGCGTCTCTTGTTCTTCCCAGCAACATGTGCCTCACCTGCTCCTTCGATGGTCGTTGCACCTTCATTTCCCACTTCAGCAATAACATGGTTAGTGCTACTGATAGTATAGCGTGACATTACGATACCACCCAAGAACACTGAGAATGGCAATCAAATTAGGCAACTGCCATAAAAAACAACCAGTAAGTATCAATTGCACCTGCATTTATGTTTTTTCTAAAAAAATATCTACATGGGGTTCATAGTATAGGGTGGTCATTTTGGCCAGCATGTAAGATAGAGAAGCCATTACCATCATGTAATGAAAACATCACGATCAATTGAAGAAAGAAACCTAGGCAATAGTTAAAGGAGTAAGCAGTAGACAACCTAGGGCTACTCCAAAAATGGTGCCGATCATGAACAGATAAAGGGATGGCAATAAATTTTAGTAATTCGGCCCTACTGATATCGCCAAATTCATAACAGAAGTTCTTATACTTCAAAAATGACAAAAAAGGAAAGAAAAAAAGGTTTGGCATGCTGCTAAAGCACATTCATTCTGTATTTTGTTATTTTAATGTACACTTGTATATTTTCATATATTAAGGATTTTATTATGGATGTGGTTCATTTAACTTCACAGAGGTCTAAATCTGAAAAGCAATCTCATGACCTTTAGTTGTTAGGAGCATTCATGCATGTATCCTATGAACATGCTGCTAGGACATGTACCTTTGCAGTCAATGTAGGCCACACAGAAGGTTGACAAAGTCGGCCATGTAGGATTCAGTACATGTGGCCAATAGATGTAGACACAAGGAACATTGACATATAAGAAGGCTGTCATTGCATCTTTGACACCATGACATGCGTCACCACCAACAACCTCCTCACCGCCATGGCCAGGTCTTGCTATTGCTGCAAAGAACTGCAGTGAGCTTACTCTATTTTAGATTATAGAATTATGTATGCGTGCTAAAGAACATAACTATGATAACAATATCTGTGCAAAGCCAAGGGTGCTATACACTTATTCCATGGTGATGTACATCTTTGGGATATGATAATATATTGATAAAAGATTAGGGTATTCATGGAACTCTGTCCGTGTCATGCTATTGAGAACTAAAAACTAAAAAGTTAGTCAAATTAAATCGGTGAAGCGAATAACAAGTCATTATTATACAGGTAATAAATGTTTCTTTTGTTTTACAAATTTTAATGTGGATAGAAACTAAGCACAGTTGTCCCCTGCTGGACATCTCCTGTATATGGCAATGACAATGTAGTTGATAAAAGAAAAGGCCTATGTATGAAACCCTCTCTCAGCAAACATGTATTTAAGAATCAGAACCAAAACACAGAATAATACTACAATTTTCATTTTAGGAATGGACATCTATCGCTGACTGCACATTTTCTGTATATGCCAATTCTATAAAGCTCACCTGCAAAATGGGAGTGAAGGAAGGGCCCAAGGTGCCAGCGCCAGGCCAGTGGCAGAGGATTCTTCAAACGACTCATGTTCGGTACACTAAAACCTATTATGTCATACCTCTCATTTTCACTAAACTAATTGTCACCACCGCTACCTATCACTGAACTAATGGGTTAACAATATATGAAAATGTCAACTATCACTATACTAATTCTCATTATATAGCACATAAATGGCATTTCCTCTCATTGAACTAATAAATCCATATTAAATCAATTTATCCCTCAAGATAAGGCTTAGGACCAGCCTTACCTCATGATTAGAAGAGGGCGAAGGCAATCAGCGATGCTCTTCTTGAGCATGTGCACAAGCTTGATAATGGGCTAGGCATAAAACTGGCATGGGATATGCATTTCCTCACACTGGTTTGTGTATGTGGACTATTAGGCAGATAGTTTAAGCCTAACAAATAGGCTATGTAGAGATATAGGTGACCAAGTAATAATTGGAACTGTGCTGCAATGTTATGGATATAATCAGTAAGCTAAGGTGGTAACAACTATTCCATAATTATGAACCATACTTTCAGAAATAATCATGCAAGGTAAGAGTCCATGCAGGTTCTTGTTAATAGAACACATGTGATAAAAAAAGCAAGAGCTACACAGGAAATTCACCAGGTTTGTATCATGTGATATCCACGATTTTGTGTTGAACACCAACAGCGGGGCAACCCTTACAAATAATGTGAGTCAAGGGAAGACAGTGATATGATAAACAAGGAACGAAGAATGGAAAAATAATAAAAGTTCCCTACAGAACTCACCCAAATGCCGCAGGATGGGTTTAGACTATTTCTACCAGCAGCACTCGCAACAGGCTAGCCAACCTATGTGGGAATTTTTTTCTTTAATCAATCAGCAAAGTACTGAAGGGCAAAGCAGAAAAAAGGAAATATGGAAAATAGATGTTAAAATGCAGAAATAATAATAAATCAAAGGAACATACAGGAACATGGCTTGCTGCAATCGGAAGATTGTCTGAACCACAAGCGCCTCACGAAAAGGACATGAACTGAACATGTGAAGTAATGAAAAGCATGAACACCAACGCAAAGAGATGAATCAGGTCAAGCAGACCACACCACAGATAGCTAATAATTCAGTAGCAGACGATACATGGTTATGGAATCTGGTACCTTCAATAGTTGGGATACCCATGTTCTATGTATGATTATGGAAACAACTACAACTCTTTGTTTGTTAATAGCCGAGAAAACAGAGCCATATAGTAAGGTTGCTAAGCAAGGATTTTTGTAACAATGATTGAGCAAACAAATATTAACTCGATCTGTCCCTCTTGTCTATAGCAAATAACAGAGGTATCTGATGAATTTAACATTTAATAAATCCCAAATCTGCACTGCCTAGGCAACAAAGGTCACAGCACCTGAAAAGTGTTTTCACATATGTAGTTTACTTTATAAATAGCAAAAGAATATAAGTAGTTATAAGGCTATTTTCTGTTTGTATGTAATCACCCAAAATAGAATCTGGCATTCGTGGAATACAAAGTGATGGCCATAGTGATGCCTATCTATCATGTCTGCATTTTTTTGATAAGTCGACGGGGGGGGGGGGGGGGGGGAGGGGCACATAAGTACCTAATTGGGAGGCTGCTTTTGTGTAGATCCTGAAGAATTGGGGATGTTGCTTTGCTTGTCTTCCTAGTACTACACCCTGTACGGTTTGGAATATGAAGCCTCTGCCATTTTTTTGCAGCAGAGTAGCACCGCCCTTGCTAAACCTGCAGATGCAGGGCTACAGAGACCTTTTCCAAGATTCACATATAGCTTCTTTTGGTTTCTGTGCAAAATAGGAGTAGAAATGTTTATGAGCATTGAGGTAACTATAATATTAGTCTGCAGTGATATGGAGCTCATAAAAGTTTAGGTATAGATAATTGTTGCTACATAATTGTAGGCACTATGCAGAGGCGTAAAATAGAGATTAGAAGAGAACCTGTCACTATGAAGGAATCTCAAGTAGGCATGTACTATAAAGATAATATAATGGGAGGCCGTACATTTTTGTTAACTGATTGTAAAGATGATACATATGGGATGTATGCAGGCAAGGAAAACAGCACAACGAAAAAAGTAGAAGATAGTTTTGCAAATGGTCGTGCAAAACGACACCTTTTTAAAAAAAATCAAAGCAATCCGATCTTTTGATGTTAAACAATGACGACAATTACCATTATGTGGTGTCTATGGACAATAAAACTGATGGAGAGAATTTTTATATAGATTTATAATTTAAACCAACATGGCTGTGCATTCTCATTGGTGTCTCATTGTTGCCATCCTACTGAATCATTGAAAGGGTCCAACTGAAATAGACTTTACTAAACTGATATATGGAAAATCAACATCCACACTGGCGCCAATAATAACACAAAAGAATGTAAAAACACAAGAGGTACCATAGACAAAAATCTAGAGGCATATTTCCATGTATATGGATACAGTTTTATTATAACGCTGAGTCAGATTACCACCTTTTTTACTTGTAGTACCTCTGTCAAAGGAGGAGATATTATGGTTTCAAGGTTAAAACGCAGTGCCACGATAGAAAAAGGATGCCACAAAAATTTTAGAAAAAATAATACTATGATAGGGGAAGAAAGCAGCATAAATGATCCCCAATATGTGCAAACAACTGGTACGTGGTAGCAAGATGTAGAATAATTACCTTATAAGATTGACATGTATGTATAGATGATTGCAGGACCACCGATAGCAAAGGCAACTAGAGTTGTGCCTAATAGGAAGCATTGAACCACAAATCAACCAATGTTATGGACTGGCAACAAAATATCTCATCGATGAAATTATTTTTTTTATTGAGACTATTCTATTCTTGCATTTTAATTTTGGAAAACAGAAGAGACATGTTGTAAGCATCACCAAAGCATGGCAAGGTAACACATGGTAATATGATGAAATATGTTAGATCAATCTATAACATAAACAACTGTACTGATACTTTTTAATCTTACACTTTAATTCTACTAATATGACGACATCAACAATGAGAGCCAAAAAGAGAAATCAGCAGCCAGTCATGATCACGGCATGAGCAATGAGAGGCAAAAAGAGAAACCAGCAGGCAGTCAGCTTTCATCACCTGGAATGTAGCTTGCAAAAAGATCATTAGATATTCAGATATCACTTTTAAACTGGTTGTCCATCAACATCTTCTATGGTCTTCTCATACTGCAACTAAAAAATTGGCAGGAAACATCTTTTATGCTTTTAATTTAGGCCCTCTAAACCACCAAGCAACATAAAAATCAGAAAGGAAAATATGTCAATTTCAGTTTCAGATTGGAACATGGCAACTAAGATGGTGTAGACAAAATAGAACCTATAAATGATTTTACAACCCTAAAAAGGAATTCCATATATCCATCTTCCCCTCGGCACCCTAAGTGCCATAAGATGCTTAATTGTTCAAAAGATGCTTCTATCAATTCCTAAGCATTACCTGAAATCATTAATCAAACAGAAAGGCTAAAAAATATAGACCGCATTATTATGTGTTATTATCCATTAGGTGATCATGCAGCCAACTGCTTGCTCAACAATTTTTAGATGGTTGATGTTGCTGTTCATCTATCTTTTTCTCTCTGATGGATCATCCCCGCCAAATAGGGTGAAAGTGCGAAATTAATTCTTACATTTTGAACTTGGCAACGATCAAACTAGACAAAGGAAGAAATCATCACAGGCAATAAACAGTACCTCTCTTTGGTGCCTGGAAACTACACAAATCAGAAGAGGTAGGAAGAAATGCACAAAAATAGATGCAACCATTGAGCATTGCTTTAATTATCATTGAACAGGTACAAAGATAGTGTCAACTTTGGGCATGATGGTTGGTTCAGTTGTGAGCATTGCCTCAATCATCAAAAAAAGAAAGAAAGAGATGTAATGTGGAAAGGTAGACCATGATAATTGATAATTACATGAAACATCAAACATAACTTATGCTGCAATCATCACAGCACTAGCAATTTGTCTCAAACGGCAACCAGAGGGGGGGGGGGGGGGGGTGAATGGGAACCACAAATTTCTTTTGAAACTTTCAACCTGCTATCCTAAAATCACTGCCAAACACGTGAAGCAAACACCATGATGCCCTTGACCTAAAGAGAGGGTGGATGTTCCCTAGGAACACAGCGGGACACCACAAACGAGCACGAAGCGTTTCTCGAACCAAAGGAGAGAAAATGAGATACTCAACTCCTATTGAGAAGAAGCGAGTTCCCGAATCTAAAATACCCAAGCCAACTGGTGACAAGAGTACCTAGATAAGTTCCTTGGAATGGTAGAAATCCATCGCAAAAGAAACATGAATCGGAGGTCAAATGACCAAAGAAGAGCTGTTGAACTGAGCACAGTCGGCCATCCGGTATTAATACCGGACACGTTCGGTATACTAAACAGCACAGAGCGACCTTGGGAGAAAAATTGAAAAACTTATCAAACTGTGTAAAAAAATTATGAAATTTTAACCACAGCTTCTAGACACCTTAAGGTAGGTCTCCACCAAATTTCAGATCCAAACTCAAAAGTTTGTTCTACCGGACACATCCAGTATGAATACCAGACACGTCTGTTATTTACGAGCAGTGCTCGGGAAAGATTGATTCAACACACAAAACTTGATCAAATCAACTCGGAATGACTTGAACTTTGCAGAGAGGATTACCATGAAGTTGGTAGGCTACTCCTAGAATATCATTGTCCAAGACAAAACCAATCAATGGGAAATCAAGAAATTGTGACGAACCCTAGTTTTTCCACCCTAGAACTTGATTCGCACCGGTCTATGAACTCGTAAGGATTTAGATGAAATCCTTCAGTGGAAGGGATCAACTCATGTTCTAGTCCATCTCAGATAAAAAGAATGAGTCAAAACGCTCTCAAAGTGATGAATTGAGCCAAGAAAGAAAGGGGAAAATAAGAACGCGAAGAACACAAACGTGATTCACAAAAGCACCTCACAAATCGAATCCTGGAGGACACGAGGAGGTTAGGGCCTCCATTCCCAACCAAAATCATAGGTTCAATTACATAGGGACACTAGTTCATCGGTGGAACTCTTGAGAAGAACCTAGAGAAGGGGAAACCTAAAGAGGGAGGTGGAAGAAAGAAGTGGCAAGAGGTGAGGGAGATTTGGGGCTCCCTCATCCTGATTTAATAGAGCTATTACACAATCCCAAACATGCCTCTAGATATTTTGAGTCGAACCACTTAACCCGAGGGTGTTATAGTTCAACCCGAGGTAGTCTTCATCCGATGGCCACTGTGCCCTTTAAGAGATAGCTTCACCTCGACACGAACTCCTTGATGTCGCCATGTGCCATCCGTTCCTCCTCGAAACCACCACCTAGGTTTTGAGGCCAAACCCCTAAAATGTCACCAGGTGGTTTTGAGGCTTAACCCACCAAAGCACCGCTAGTAGCGTACTCCATACGCGTCCCCCGCCACTCGACGCATGTCACCTCTGTCCTCGATCGCCTGGGCGCCAAGTCTTCCAGAGCCTTGCTCGACTTTCACGTCTGTCATCTTGACTTGGTCAACACGGTCACTCCTCCATGTACACTTGTGCTCATCGATGTCCCTAGATGTCAGCCACCATGGCTGGTCACCCGGCCTCCTGGTCCCATCGGTCCAGGCCTCACGTCCATTCTTCACCGCTCCCAGTCCATTGACACGGCATGTCCCTACTTGACCTTCACCTCACTATTGACCAACGCCTCTAAGCTCCACACCTATGCACCTCAAGCCAAGAGACATGTTGCACAACTCAACTCACACCATGATTAGTTCACAAACTCAACCCAAGACAAGAATCACGTTGACAATCACTCATCACAAATCCGAACCACAAGGGCACATATTAACCTTGTGTTCGCAATCTCCCCTTGATTAGTGCATTATCAACACCATCACACGAATGGCTTGAGCAAAAGAAAAGGAAGAAGAAGAAGAAGAAGAAGAAGAAGAAGAAGAAGAAGAAGAAGAAGAAGAAAAGAGAACTCGCCCAAATGACCAAAAGCCAATGAAAAGCCAAAACCGGGCCATTTGAAGTGAGCAAAACTTGGTCCCCAAAGACATGGGCAATGGCTCGACGCAACCAAGTAAATCACAACTAGCCCTCAAGAACAGGCAATGAGCTCAACGCCACTAGCAAAGCTCAAAACGTCTAAAAATTGCTAGACCCTCTAGAAGAGGCAAAGGCTCAACACATCTAGCAAAAGCAACTCAAGGTGCAACTCCCCCTGAAATGATGCAACCTCATAGATGAATGCATGCACTCAACAAGATTAGTGTATAAAGTCTCCCCTTGGATATGAGATCTATCTCTCCCCCTTGTTGACACATGCACACATCAAGCACTGAAAAACTGTCACTCCCCCTCAAAATATGCTATGAATGCAAAGGGATGCAGAAATGCAGAAGCTTCAGGAGTATAGCAATCAGATTGAAAAGATTCTCTAACTGGTGCTGTTATGTGTGTGTAGCAACAAATATAAGTTCTAGTAAATGCTCAAACTGATCAAGTGAGACGAAATATGACACTTAAGCAATTTTGATCAAGTTTAAGCAATTCAAGAAGGGGTTCACCACTGAAAGTAGCACATAGCAGGTATAAGCAGGAAATCAACCTAGTGCTAACAAGTGTATACAAGGTGAACTACCCCAAGCAGCGGTCACACATCATGTCAAAGACGAACCTAAGACTTATGTTTTCATCAAATTTTAAATTTTATCGAAGTTTGCAGCTTAACACAAGACTTAGTCAAAACATGTGTGTGCGAGAGGTTATCTGTACCATTAGGCCTAACTTAGCAACCATGCCAAGCCTATGTCATAGACAATCAAAAGCTTAAGAAGATGGTTTTGGCATCCACTACAAGTCTCAAGTTCATCCAAATGTGCAATTGGAAGCCATCTCGATACCTTGACTTAGGATAGTATAGACTCATCTCGATCTTTTCTCATCACTTAGCTTGTTTTTCAAATTTTAGCACAAAAATCTTCAAGTTGTCCAAGCAAGTGAGTACCTCAAAGCATGAGACATAGCAACCTAGCATATAAGTGATAGCATTAGGGATCTCAACAAGTCCTACACATGCTAGTGCCAATCCCAGCGGTGAACAAATTTCAAGGTTGAACAATTTTTAACCAAGTTCACAGATTGTAAAACAAGCTTAGCTCATAACATGCATCAAAAGATCAATAAGAGCCTAAGCCATTAGCACCATCATGTTCATACAGAACATCCTAAATAGAGCATAATTTTAATCTAATAGTTATAATCATGAAGCTCAATATGCTCTAATATACATGATGAAATGCAATGCAATATGATACAGAAAACCAGAAAACAAAAGTTAAGCTACAAAGAAAACAAAACTACTATACAACACAAATGTTCCCCTCCTCTAAAAAGGGAAACAAACCCCAAGCTCCCCTTGCAAATGTGCAAACTGGGCTTGGTCAAGGGGTTTGGTGAAGATATCTACGAGATGGTTTTGGGTGTCAATATGGCGCAGGTCAATATCCCCTTTCTCATTGTGGTCTCGCAAGAAGTGGAAGCGGACCTCTATATGTTTGGCTTTTGAGTGGATGACTAGGTTTTGGGCTACGCTTATGGCACTAGTGCTATCACAAAGCAAAGGCACTCGCCTAAATTCTAAGCCATAGTCTCTTAGGGTAGCTATCATCTAAAGCAACTAGGAGTAGCAAGCAGCGGCAACGACATATTTAGCTTCTGTGGTGGATTGGGCAACACTGGACTACTTGTGAGAGGACCAAGACATAAGAGAAGATCCAATTAATTGACAAGTCCCTGATGTGGACTTTCTCTCAATGCGATAGCCAGCATAATCCGCATCAGAATACCTGCAAAGAGAAAGAGAAGAGGAGGCCGAAAACCAAAGTCCAAACTTGGGTGTGAAACAAAGGCACCTCATGATTCGCTTGATGGCTTGACGATGAGACATGCATGGTGAGGACTACAAGCGCACACACAGATAGACCGTGAACTGAATGTTCGGTCTTGTTGTCATTAGGTACAGCAATGATCCAGTCATGCTATGGTACTCCTTCTAGTCCATAGCTTCTCCTTCCTCATCAGCGTCCAGGGCCATCATGATCGACATGGGCATCAAAAGAGGCTTGGCCTCGCCCATATCAAACTTTTTTAGCAGGTCCTTGGTGTACTTGCCTTGGTGCACAAACGTTCCTTCTTGGGTTTGCTTGATTTGCAACCCGAGGAAGAAAGTCAATTCTCCCATCATGCTCATCTCAAATTCCCTACTCATAGTATCTGCAAACTTGGCAACAAGTGTATGAGAAGAGCCACCAAAGATGATATCATCCATGTATATCTGAACCAAAAGAGTGTTAGTGCCTTACTTGAGGAGAAGCAAAGTTTTTATCAATGGAGCCCATCTTAAAACCCTTACTAAGCAAGAAAGCTTTCAAACGCTCATACCAGGCTCTCGGGCTTGTTTCAACCCATACAAGGCTTTGTGGAGTTTAAAAACATGGTTAGGAAACTTAGGATTTTCAAAGCTAGGGGGTTGCCTCACATAAACCTCTTCCTCTATGTACCCATTCTAGAAGGCACTCTTCACATCCATCTGATACAGCTTGAACCCTTTCAAAGCTACAAACGCTAAAAGAATCCTAATGGCTTCTAAACGGGCAACAAGAGCAAAGGTTTCCTCATAGTCTATCCCCTCTTTCTGGCAAAAGCCATGAGCTACCAATCTAGCCTTGTTCCTCACTACCATGCCATCCTCACTCTGTTTGTTCTTGAAAACCCACTTTGTACCTATGGGGTGGCAATCTGGTGGAGGTGGAACTAAAACCCATAGTTGATTTCACTCAAAGTTCTCTAACTCCTCGTGCATAGCATTGACCCAATCAGAATTAGATAGTGCGTGTCCAACATCTTGAGGCTTAAAGGAAGCAATGAAAGCAGAGCAAGCGAAGTGTGAGATGTGATATGACCTAGACCGCATGACTTGCTGGTCAATATCACCGATCATGGTCTGAGGTGGGTGGCAACACTGAATGTGTCGAAGTGCTCCTCTTGAAGAAGTCGCATCCCCCTCAATAGCAGCTGGGGCCTCATCAGGTGTAGCCGACATAGGTTGAGGAGGCTGCTCGCATAGACCCCAAGTAGTGGAAGAAGACAAATCAGGGCCATGAGCTAAAGTAGACGTCGCAGGCTCGAGAGGGGTAGCCGGTGGAGTCGGCTCAGAATCACCCCAATTAGCCTCTTCCACAAAGATACTCTCACCTATCTCCTGATCACCTGCACATTCAAAGACAGGAGTGGATTAGGGCATGGTTTCATTGAATGTGACCTCACAGGTCACCACAACTTGGTTAGTTTCAAGGTTAAAAACATGATATGCATGAAGTGTGAAGCATAACCTAGAAATATACCATCGAAAGACCTAGACTCAAACTTGTCGAAATTACCTTGTTTGAGGATGAAGCACTTGCATCCAAACACCTTGAAGTGGCTTACCTTGGGTAGTCATCCGAATCACAACTCATAAGAAGTCTTCTTCATGAAAGCTCAAAGGAAAATGCGATTGGAAACATGTCATGCGGTGTTGATTGCTTCGGCCCAATATCTCCTAGGAGTCCTATGCTCATTGAGCATCGTCCTAGCCATTTCAACCAAAGTCCGATTTTTGCGCTCAACAACACCATTTTGCTGAGGGACATAAGGAGAGGAAAACTGGTGTTGAAGACCCAAAGAAGCATAGAAGGTTTCAAACTAAGAGTTTTTGAATTTAGTGCCATTGTCACTATAAATCGCTCTCATGGCACTCTTAGGCAACTTAGTCTATAACTGAAGAATCAAGTCTCGATCTAAGGAAAACGCCTCATCCCTCCATGAAAAACACCCAAGAGTAGTGAGAAAAATCATTCACTTCCAACCTTCTGACCAAACCCGAGCTGGACCAACTATGTCCATGTGAAGTAGCTCGCTAGGTTCCTTGGTCATGACTTGGTTCACAGGTGGGTGAGAAGCGACAACCATCTTCCTGTGATGACAAGGGTGGCAAACCAAATCCTTTTCAAATTTCAACTTGGGCAATCCTCGGATTAGATCAAGTGAGCTCAACCTAGCTACTAAGTCAAAGCTCAAGGGACCCAGTCTCCTATGCCACTTCCAAAGCTCAAAGGAGGATCTGGCCACCAAACACCGAGAAGAGCCAAAGGAGTGAGAAAAATCAGCTCGAAAGACACATCCAAAAGGGACAATCTAGCAAACAAGATTTCCCTAAAAATCAAGAACTCGAGACAAGACGGTGTTAAAGTGCACTTCAAAGCCATCCTAAAGGAGTTGCAAAACTAAAAGCAAATTGAAATGCAAATTCAAAACCAAAGCAACATCCTTTAAGACAAAACTCTCATTGACCTAAATGGTCCCACGAGAAAGCACCTTACCTTTGATATTATTCCGGAATGTGATGTACTCCTTACATTGCACGAGGTTGATGCTGGAGAACCATTTTGAACTTCTGATCATGTGGCACGAACAACCAAAATCAATTAGCCATGTGTTCTCCAGACCTCCATCCTGTGTCAACAGAAAGAGATGGGATGAGCAAATGGCGCAACACTAGGGTTAGTAAACTATGAAGGATACCAATGTTGGCTCATTTGCCCTAAAAAAGTGTTAGGAAAAACACCAAACATACCATGTCCCATTTGAGGAAAGCGGTCACCATGTGGGGGAAAACGTGGTCCGCTAGAGCTATAGGACTAAAAGCCACTACCATGAGGTCCAAAGTCATATTGATCATGACCTATACCACGCCAGGCATGACCACTGCATGGTCTCGCAACCTGAGGCCTAGCATCTTGAGGCATTGCACATCTAGGCCTAGCACTGCACCTCTCAATAGGCGGCACATGTATGCCATGGGGCGGGCAGTACATGTTCTAGTTGTTCAACTCTTACTCTCACCGCTCATCTCTATTCCTCCTAAAGCAGAACTCAGTAAGGTGACCATCCCTATGGCAATAGTCACAGTGATACCTCACCTCTTACTTAGGTGGTTGTTGGTGCACTCTCTTATGGGTATGGTTCACTCTTGGTGGTTGTTTGGCTTTAGGAAGGGGATCCTCAGAGATGTTTGGTAGAGTGTCAAGTGAGTTCTTGAGATAGTTTGGTCTTGGAACCCAAACTTGTTTCTGAGGTGGAGCTTTTGGAGGTTCTTCAAATACTTCATCTTTGGTGGTTAGCAAAGTGGGCTCAAGTGGAGTTTTGATGGTAGTTATCATACATATTTTATCCATCAATTAAGCATGCATAAGGGTATAAATGAATCACTAAAGTAGACTTAGGGGTTTAAACTAACAAATTTCACGAGTTTTGGTGAATCTGTGTTTCCAGCAGGATTTAATCAGAAAACCACTAAGGAGGACCTAATTGTCAAAGGAAAATACGGAATCCTACCGCGGTACCTACGTGGGAAGACTCTTGAAGGATCCAGAATCCATGTCACCGAAGTAGAGCCTGAGTGGCTGACATGTGGGGCCGCCTGGCCCCACTATCAGGCCACCTGGCCCCTAGTGGGCCCACTTGTCAGCTAGCTTTCTACGTCAGTTTCCCACCGCCTTTAAGGATGCATCTAGGCCATTGCTTAAGTTAGTTTTATCCAAGGGCTCATGTTGGACCCCTAGGGCTATATAATGCAACCTATACCCCCTTGAGGCAATGCTCATTTGATCCTGAGAGCTGAGAAGCCAGGAACCCTAATTCATATATCCACCAGGATCAGGGCTAGCAATCAAGAGAAGATTAGTCCTCGATAGGATCTAATCTAGTTCTAGAAATAGAGAGACAAAGTGTGAGGGAAAAGTAATAGAGGGGTCCTGGCCTATCGGTGCTCTCTCTACGGCTTGTACCTAATAGAATCAAGTTCTTCTTGAGCTTGCTTCTAAGATTTCTCTAGTAATCGACTTCTAATTCAAGTAAGCATCTTGTTCATATTGTTCTTTAGGTTTACGACTCTCTTTTGAGTACTTTAATCCTTGTAGCTCCTGGGTTAAAGTAGTATTAGTAGTGTAAGCATGGTGTTTAGACTCGGTTACTCGTAGATGTATCCTATTTTCTGGATCAGTGGTAGCTTGCGAGGGTGACTTTTATAGCCTCATTGAATCCTCTGTAGCCCACCTCCCATTAATAGGACTAGCAGGGTAGTATTGCTATTGGAAACATACTCTGTCTGTGTTTTTTCTAGTATTATCCTCCAAATTGAACAATAGAAGACAAAGCTTACCGAAGTTAGAACTAGAAGACCTTAGTAGTCTCCTCTACGTTCCTATTATTTAGCCTTGATTGTGAAGTTGGGATAAATTAGATTTGGTTATTCTCACCCCCATTCCTTTAGGTTCGATATAAAACTAGGTTACTCTCAGTGAAGTGCTACAATGGTATAATATCTGTGTGCTTGTGGATTGTTCTGTGTGCATTAATTTATACCAACATGGAGTGATCTTGATCAATTTGGGAGTAGTGGTAGGTTTCTCACTTGGTTTTGATCCACTATACTCTCCAACTATGGCTCACTGCAGGACACCCAGCTCAAGATGGACCAGAGGTTTGTGTTGTCTTCCTCGGTTCTCATCTTGTCATGCCTACAGGACTCTAGCTCTAGCTCCAAACCCTCATAGCATGCACACCTAGCAGCAGTGCTATCTGAACTAGCCTTCTCAAGCAAAGAGATCCTAGCAACCTTCTATGTTAGCTTAGATTGTAAGCCCAGGCAGGACTTGCACGCACCCAAAAAAGCCAAACCTAGACTTTAACTCATCATTCTCATCAAGCAAAGAAACATACTTGGATTGCAAATTCCGTAAGGTTGGACATGTGAACTGTACACTCATCACACTCAACCTCATCAAACACTACTACAGCATGCTTCTTACCTTCCTCAAGCTCCTTCAGTGCAATTTCTAGATTGTCCTTAAACTCTTTCCTCTCATGGGCAGCATGCTTCAGCAGCTTGTCTTGGCTAAATAAGGTGTCATTCATGGCTTCAAGCTCAGCAACAAGATAGTCGACTAAAGGTGTTACCTTAGTAGTGTCGTCATTGACTAGAATCATGTCCTTGCTAGCCTTCACCTTGGCATCAACCGCCATGGTGCAAAATCCTCCATGGGTGGACCTGGCGATGAAGCAGAGCCCGGTTAGCTTGTCCTCACGCTTCCTCTCGGACTCATCGTCGCTCGAGGGAGAAGAAGAGCGATCGTTGTCGGTGTCGTTGTCAAGGTCACTGAGGGAGACAAGGAAGGCGCGCTCCTAGGCCTTGGCCTTCTTGAGGTACATCTTCTTGAGCGCCTCCTTGTCGAATCCTCCCTTTGACTTGTGCTTGCCGGAGGTGTACTCACGCTTGTCCTTGAGCTTGCTGGAGTTGTACTGGTCAGAGGAGTGCTTGTTCTTCTTGGGGCAGTGGGTGACAAAGTGGTTGGGGTCTCCATAGCCGTAGCATCCCTCTTTCGGACCACCACCACGCCAGTGATTCAAGCGATTGTTGTGAAACCATGAGAACCGGCTGATGACCAGTGCTAGCTCATCGTCTCTAAGGGCATCCAACTGCTCCTCTATGATAGACACCAAACAAGATAAGGCAAATGAGATCTGTGAAGGGTTAGCTAAAGAACTTGAGCTGTTACCTAAGACCAAAGCCATACTCGGTGCAGAGGGGTTCTCGATCTCGGTGGACTTGAGCTTGCTGAAAAGCTCATCCAGCATGAGAGTGTCATAGTTCGCGCACTCAATGATAGCATACACCTTCACATCCCAAACCTTCCATGTAGTAACTTGAGTGCCCGCTCATGATCATCATAAGGTAGCTATGGCTTGTTTGCCCACATCTTGTGCACAATCGTCTGAAAGCGAGCGAACATGGCATCGATAGACTCTCCATCCAACTGAGAGAAGTTCTCATACTCTCGCTTGTAGGTCTCAAAGAGTCTAATTTTGATCTATGAGGTTCCCTCATGATAGCTCTAAAGCCTCATCCAAATCTCTCAAGCAGTCGTACAATCAAAGACTCTCTCAAACTTAGAAAGCGAAAGACTTGAGAAAAGAACATTGCGAGCTTTGCTATTTGCGTTGTGCTGATCAATTTGATCCTGAGTAATGCGAGTTTCAAGCACAACATAATTTTCATTTTCACAAATCTCCCAAACTTTCTAATCAATCCCCTGAAGATGCATCGACACACAAATCTTCCAATAGGGGTAGTTTGTTCCATTGAAGAACTGTGGTTTACCGAAACCACGCTCCATGTCGCCTTCATGGATCATGAACCGATTAAGGTAGAATGATTCTTAACCAGCTCTAATACCAATTGAAGGACTAGAAATGGCGACCAGAGGGGGGGGGGGTGAATGGGAGCCGCAAATTTCTTTTGAAACTTTCGACCACTGTCCCAAAATCACCGCCAAACACACGAAGCAAACACCATGATGCCATTGACCCAAAAAAGAGGGTGGATATTTCCTAGGAACACAGTGGGACACCACAAACGAGCACAGCACATTTCGTGAACCGAAGGTGAGAAAATGAGATACTCAACTCCTATTGAGAAGAAGCGAGTTTCCAAATCTAAAATACCCAAGCCAACTGGTGACAAGAGTACCTAGATAAGTTCCTTGGAATGGTAGAAACCCATCGCAAAAGGTAGAACATGAATCGGAGGTCAAATGACCAAAGAAGAGCTGCTGAACATAGCACAGTCAGCTAATACTAGACACGTCAGGTATGAATACCGGACACGTCCGGTATGCTGAACAGCACAGAGCGACCTTGTGAGAAAAATTGAAAAACTTATTCAATTGTGTCCAACAATTATGAAATTTTAACCACATCTTCTAGACACCTTAAGGTAGCCACCAAATTTTAGCTGCAAAATTGAAAGTTTGATCTATCGGACACGTCCGGTATGAATACCGGACACGTCTGGTATTTATGAGTAGTTCTCGGGAAAAATCGACTCAACACCAAAAACTCAATCAGATCAACTCGGAATGACTTGAAACTTTGTAGAGAGGATTACCACAAAGTTGGTAGGCTACTCCTGGAAGATCATTTCCCAAGACAAAAGTAATCAATGGAAAATCATGAAATTGCAACGAACCCTAGTTTTTTCACCCTAGAACTTGATTTGTCCTGATCTTTGAACTCATGAGGATTTAGATGAAATCCTTCTGTGGAAGGGATCAACTAAGGTCCTAGTCCATCTCAGATAAAAAAGAACGAGTCAAAATGCTCTCAAAGTGATGAATCAAACCAAGAAAGAAAGGGGAAAATAAGAATGTGAAGAACACAAATGTGATTCACAAAAGCACCTCACAAATCGAATCTTGAAGGACACGATGAACACACAGCTGAGCAGCGATCGAGCTCTCAGCACCCACTCACTCCTTTCACTAGATACTTAGGATCGTTTCCCTCTCTCGCCCATTGGTAACCCCTACTACAAACTTTTGGTGCTAGTAACACGAGCAGCAGCGACGAACTGGATGTAGGGACTTTCTGCCCGAACCAGTATAAACCACATGTCCTCTAAGCACACCATCCGAGCCAAACACGCAATAATATAAATTTACTCATCGGTGTTAACTCAAAACACCGACAGTTGGCATGCCAGGTAGAGGCCTTTTGCGCATCTCAACATCCACACCAGGCCTCAGATGGCTATTCATAGCATCAGCTAGGTCTCGGGCATGCATGTGCGATTTGGGAATCTGGACTTCATCATCACAATAGAGGGAGGGTTCATGTAGGCTCCCACTACCCTCCAACCTCTCCACTTCACTGGCATCAACATGATCGCCAGGGTGGTTGAGGAGCTGTAGCCACACACACCAGAGGCTCACACCCCCAAGAGCGACCAGCTCCTTAGCTTCGATTACGGGAGGCTAGAGCACCAGCTCGGTGCCTTCCTAGGACCCTGACCATCTTAGGAGGACTTGTGCCACCTCACCTTCTTGTTCGCCAATGTCATGACACAGCTTGCTGGAGGAGAGCCGCTCTCCTTGGAATACCTCATCCGGAGCGCCCCGACAGCGCTCCCGTCCGGTCTTCGCAACACCGTAGAGACCATTAGCCACCCTGTGGTGCAACACATGCCTCCATCCCCCATGAACGATGAGTTCATAGGGATGACTGAATATCTTGTGGAATCTTTCCATGACCTCCTCACGGGAGAATCGGGGTCACCCTCCGACTTTGACTCCAACAACAGGAGCCATCACCCCTGAGGGACACGTCGAAAGCATCCACGAGGGAGAGGCTACCCCAACGAATGACTTCTACGATGAGGTCGAGAGGGATGCAAGGGCCTCACCTCGCCTGTGGGTGGAGTAGCTAAAGGCCCAGCACCAAGAGCTCGAGGAAGCACGACTCTAGCTCAAGCAGGAATGCGTGGAGCTCGAGCGCCATGGAGATGGCGGGCGTGCACGCACCGTGGCTCATGACGTGAACCAGAGGATCATCGAGGATGATGAAGCCCTCCAACACTTCACCTAGGCAAGCCAGAACATTGCTTCTGTGGTGGCCTTGCTCCAGGGGCTTCTTGGGCCCGTGACACCCAAGGATCGTTAGGCCCATCGCGAGATTCACACGCTACTCAAGCGTGCGGTGATGCAATAGGATGAGAGCTCGCTGTCCTAATGACATGAGCTCGATGCCAACCAGTGCACACCCTTAGAATGACCCAACATGGACATGTCAGTCCACCAAGCGCAACATAGCGGCAGGCCACACACCGTGGTCCTAGTGCATGAGTGTCTCGGCCACAATAATGATGCGCGCGACACCCTCGATGCCCATAGCTGTGCCCATGACGACATGAGGGAGGGGCCTAGCTGTGGCTACCACCCTCATCATGGTGGATGCTACGATAGTAGTGAGGACCAAAGCCCAAGCCCTGACTTGTCGGGACATCAGATCTTTAGCCGACACATCCTCAACGCCACCTTTCCACCGTGGTACTGATCGCCGACCAACATCCTAAAATACTCTAGGGAAATGAACCCCATACTATGGCTCAAGGATTATTGGCTTGCTTGCCAAGTTAGTGGAGCGGATAATGATGATTTCATTATCCACAATCTTCCATTGTTCCTGATCGATTCGGCACGAACGTGGTTGGAACACCTTCTGCCCAATATAATCCAAAGTTGGGCGAACCTGAAAGAGATCTTCATGGGAAATTTCTAGGTCACATATGTGCATCCTTGGAACCCATGGGATCACAAAAACTACTGATAGAAGGCTGGAGAAACTCTTCGTGGGTATATCCGGTGCTTCTGTTGATAGTGCAATGAGCTGCCTAATGTCGCCGACGCCGACGTCATAGGAGCCTTCTGGTCTAGGACCACCTATGAGTCCCTAGTTCACAAGCTAGGATGTAAGGGCCCATGAACCACCAAGGAGCTCCTCAACATCACCACCAGCCATGCCTTAGGCGAGGAGGTGGTTAGAGCAATCTTTGACCACCTCAAGGGCAAGCCAAAGTGGGACGAGGACACCGACGAAGGCACCTCCAACCATCCCAGCAAGAAGAAAATCAAGTAGCAGCGTGAGGGCTCGCTTGTGGCCTTCACTGACCACAAGGGGGGTTAGAAGCCCACCAAAGTCACCCCAGACCACTTTGAGAAGCTGCTCGAAGGACCATGTCCGAACCATGCTTTCCTGGTCAAGCATCTATACAAGGACCGTGGTCTCATGAAGTGGTTCTTGTCTAGAGGCTCCAACAAGGGGAGCATAGGAAGGACCCCAAGCCATCCATGGACAATGCCGAGGGGAAGGACAACGACTTTCTAACACTAGATGGCTACCTCATGAACTTTGGAGGGTCAGTAGCCTATGACTCCAAGTGCCGCCAGAAGCTCACGCCTCGAGGTCTATACGGCCGAGCCGGCCGAGCCTACCTTCCTCCAATGGTCAGAGTTCGCCATAACCTTTGATCAAACCAACCACTCAGAGAGCATCCCACAACTAGGGAGATATCCACTCATAGTCGACCTGATCATCGGCATGAAGCGGCTCACCAAGGTACTGATGGATGGAGGCAGCGGCCTCAACATCATGTATGCCAAAACACTCAACGCCATGGGCATCGACCAATCACGCATTCGACCGACCGGAGCGCCTTTCCATGGCATCGTGTCTGGAAAGTAGGCCGTGCCACTTGGGCAGACCGATCTGCCCATAACCTTTGGGGTTTTGACTAATTACATGATGGAGACCCTTACCTTCGAGGTGGTCGAGTTCCACGGAACCTTCCATGCCATCCTAGGATGTCCATGCTATGTGAAGTTCATGGACATCCCCAACTATACCTATCTAAAGCTAAAGATGCCAAGACCATGTGAGGTCATCACCATTGGCACCTCCTTCCAGTGCGCCTATGAGTGCGAGGTCGAGTGCTATGAACACGCTGTGGCAATCGTCGCCTCCAACGAGCTTGTGTCCATCAGGAAGGAGGTCGCCGAAGAAGCACCCGACCCTAAGCGGTCAGCTAGGTCTTTTGAGTCTATAGAGGGCGCCAAGGAGATCCTCATAGACCCTAGTGGCTCTAAGGGCAAAGTGGTGCGCATTGGCACCACGCTTTCCTCCGAATAGGAAAGCATGCTCGTCGACTTCCTCCACGTCAACAGAGACATATTTGCGTGGAAAGCCTCGGACACACCAGGCATTCTAAGGGAAGTCACTAAGCATGCCTTGAAGATTAGGCTAGGCTCCACACTAGGGAAGTAGCGCCTGCGTTGCTTTGACGAGGAGAAGTGCAGGGCTATCAGTGGGGAGATTGTGAAGCTTTTGGTGGTCGGGTTCATCAAGTATACCACCCCGAGTGGTTAGCCAATCCTATTCTGGTATGAAAAAAGTGGGAAATGGAGAATGTGTGTCGACTACATGAGTCTCAACAAAGCATGTCCAAATGATTCATTTCCTTAGCCACGCATAGACCAAGTAGTAGACTCAACCTCAGGGTGCGAAACCCTTTGCTTCCTTGATGCATACTCTAGGTACCATTAGATCATGATGAAAGAGTCTGACCAGCTCACGACATCTTTCATCACCCGATCTGGATCGGTCTACTATGTCACAATGCCGTTCAGTCTGAAAAACATGGGGGCGATGTACCAGCATTGTATGCTCAAATGTTTTAGGGACATCATCGGGAAAACTATTGAGGCCTACATGGATGACATCATAGTCAAGTCCAAATGGGTTGACCAGGTCATAGCCGACCTAGAGCAGACCTTCATGAAACTCCGAGCAAACAGCGTTAAGCTCAACCCCGAGAAGTGCATTTTGGGGTCCCAAGGGGTATGCTACTAGGTTTTATCATCTCTGAGCGTGGCATCGAAGCCAACCCAGAGAAGATCTCGGCCATCACGAGGATGGGCTCGATTCAGAACATAAAGGGGATACAATGAGTTACAGGGTGCCTCGCCATGCTCAGCCGCTTTATCTCATGCCTCGGTGAACAAGGTCTCCCCCTCTATCGACTTTTGAAGAAGGCCAACCATTTCGAATGGATGCCTGAGGCCTAGGAGGCACTTGACATGGTCAAGCAGCTTCTGAAAAAGGCCCCGATCCTGGTCCCTCCAACCGACGGGGAACCATTTCTGCTCAACATTGCGACCACCACGCAAGTGGTTAGCTTCGCCCTGGTGGTGGAGCGAGAAGAAGAGGGACACACCCTCAAAGTGCAGCATCCCATATACTTCATTAGGGAGGTCTTGTCCGATTCTAAGACTTTCTACCCCCAAATCCAAAAACTCTTGTACACCATCCTCTTCGCCAAGAAGAAGTTATGTCACTACTTCGAGTTGCATCCGGTGATGGTCATGACATCCTTCCCTCTCGATGAGGTCATCCAAAACTAGGATGCCATAGGAAGAATCATGAAGTGGGCACTTGAGCTGATGGGTCAAGGCATTTCGTATGCCCCTCAGATAGCCATCAAGTCCCAAGTGCTGACTGATTTCATTACAGAGTGGACCAAGGTCCAAATGCCACCAGCAGTCACCGACCAAGAGTACTGGACAATGTACTTTGATGGATCGCTGATGAAGAAAGGCGTCGACACGAGGCTGGTCTTTGTTTCATGCCTCGGGGTACGCATAAGGTACATGGTTCATATCCATTTCCCCACCTCCAACAATGTGGCTAAGTATGAGGCACTCATCAATGGCCTACGCATCATCATCGAGCTGGGTATCCGATGGCTCGATGTCTAGGGGTGACTCCCAGCTAGTCATTGACCAAATCATGAAGGAATCAGGCTCCCATAATGCCAAGATTGCTACATATTACCAAGAGGTCTGCCAGCTAGAGGACAAGTTCAATGGTCTCAAGCTCAATCACATCTCGAGGTGTCTCAATAAGGCGACTAACACGCTGGTGAAAATGATGCCCGACCAAGAGACGGTGCTGATAGGCGTCTTCGCTAGCGATCAGTACAAGCCCTCGGTTCGCTATGAGGAGACAGAACAAGCCGATGACAGGCCGCCTACCCTAGGCTCCGGGGCTAACCAGCCGTCGGCTCCATCCGACCCTGAAGTCATGGACCTTGACGAATATCCAGCGATAGAGCCTAACCCTCTGGCCGACTAGAGGACGTCTTACCTCGACTACCTCCTCCGTGAGGCACTACCGATAGACAAAATGGAGGGTCAGTGGCTAGCATGTCGTGCCAAGTCCTTTGTACTTATTGAGGATGAGCTCTACAGGCGAAGCTACACTGAGATCCTGTAGTGCTGCATCGTCGTCGAACAAGGGAAGCGGTTGCTGAGCGACATCCACGGTGGGGTCTGTGGTCACCATGCCATGCCTAAAACCTTGGTTGGAAATGCGTTCCAATAAGGCTTCTATTGGCTGACCATGGTAGCCGACGCTAAACATATCATGCGCACCTACGAAGGGTGTCAATACTATGCTCGGTAGACCCACCTACTGGCCCAAGCACTCTAAACGATCCCCATCACATGGCCGTTCGTGGTTTGGGGGCTCAATCTAGTTGGACCTTTCAAGAGGGCGCCTAGGGGCTATACGCACTTGCTTGTCACCATAAACAAGTTTATAAAGTGGATAGAGGCTTGACCAATCTCCATGATTAAGTCCGAGCAAGCCGTGCTATTCTTCCTCGATATCGTCCATCGCTTTGGGGTCCCGAACTCCATCATCATGGACAACAACACATAGTTCACTAGAAATAAGTTCCTTTGATTCTGCGATGAATACCACATCTGCATCAATTGGGCCGCTGTGGCGCACCCCTGCACAAACGGGCAGGTCGAGTGTGCAAACGGCATGGTCCTACAAGGCCTCAAGCCTAGGATCTTCCACCGTTTGAATAAGTTTGGCGGATGATGGGTCGTAGAGCTTCCCATGGTGCTCTGGAGCCTGAGGATGACCCCAAGCTAGGCCATCGGCTACACACCATTCTTCATGGTCTATGGTTCCAAGGCTGTCCTCCCGACCAACCTTGATTATGGAGCGCCGAGGGTCAGGGCATACAATGAATAGGGAGCCGAGGCACCCCTCGAGGATGCCATGGACCAGCTAGATGAAGCGCGCGACGTTGCCCTCCTCCGCTCGGCCAAGTACTAGCAAGTGTTACGCCGGTACCATAGTCGTTTAGTGAGAGGTTGGGCATTCAACATCGAGGACCTGGTGCTCTGTCTTGTCCAGAGCAACAAGAACCGCCACAAGCTCTCTCCGCCATCGGAGGGACTGTACATCATTGCGGGGGAGCTCTGACCAGTCACCTACAAGCTCAAGACCATCAATGATGAAGTCTTCGTTAATGCCTAGAACATCGAACAACTATGTCATTTTTACCCTTAATATATGCACACTTTCTCTTATTAGTTTTACTGCCAACTTCTCGATCTTTAGTGACACCCGACCCCAGCAATGATAGGGGGTCGAGCCTCACTCGGGGGCTGATATGAGCATATCTATCCTATAGACATTCTCTATGCTTGACCCTTTCTCATGTTAAGAGTTAGAAGCAAGGGTTGCGAAAACAGACGCTGAGTAAAACTGGTCGAGCTGTAAGAAACCTACGCTCCAACGGCTATGACGTTTTTGCTCACTAGCATGATTAGAGTTTTTTCTACACCCCAAGCTTTCTAGCCTTAACTACAAAAAGAGTCAGTACGCATCTAAGAGTATATCCACCTGGCAAATATTCTCTATGCCCAACCCTCGCTCACATTAAGACCTAGAAGCAAGGGTTGCGGAAATGAACGCTGAGTAAAACTAGTCAGACTGCAAGAAACCTACGCCCCAGCGGCTATGGCATTTTTACTCACCAGCGTGATCAGAGTTTGTTCACCCACACCCTGGGCTTTACAGCCTTAATGATGGAAAGGGTCAGAATGCATTCACCTTTTTATACAAAAAGGGGAGAAGGGCTAAAAATTTGTTTGGCCATAACAAAATTTAAGAGCTTTGTTCACTTGTTACGAGTTCGCTGCTTGGCTTATCTGCCTAACTAAATTGTTGGGAAGGATGATCTCATCCTCTATATCCGTAGGAAAGTCCTATTCTAGTGAGTCACCTAGGTTAGTCAGATGGCTCGGGCCACTGTTTAGAGATGGGCAAGGAGCAGCAGGATGCCCCATGCGGGTTATGTTGACCTCGTCACGAACGGTGGTCCTAGATTCCACTCAAACATATCCGGTAAGAGCTCCCTGAACCCATCACTCAAGCCATCAAGGTAAGTCCTATGCCAATGGGTCACCCAAGTCAATCAGACGGCTCGAGCCAATGTCGAGAGATGGGTCACCCTTAATTTACGCATGTCTTCTCCTATTGGTTTCGCTATCGACTCCACGATCTCTAAGTGATGCCCGACCCCAACAAGGGCCAAGGGTCAGTCCTCACTTGGGGGCTAGTAAGAGTATATGTCTATTCGGTAGACATTCTCCATGCCTGACCCTTTTTCACGTTAAAAATTAGTGGCAAGGTTTACAGAGACAAACGCTGAGTAAAACTGGTCGGACCGCAAGAAATTGATGCCCCAACGGTTATAATGTTTTTGCTCACCAGCGTGATTAGAGTTAGTTGCCTGCACTTCGAGCTTTAGCCTCTACCTCCCAGGAAGGGTTTGGAGGGGCCCACCTATGGAATCTCCATCGAGGAGAGTCTAGCAGGTCACCCAAATTGATCGGATGGCTCGGGCTGCTGCCGAGAGATAGGTAAGGAGCAGTAGGAGGCCTCATGTGGGTTATGCCGACTCCATCACGAACAATAGACCCAGATTCCACTCGAACATATCCGATAAGATCTCCCTGAACCCGTCACTTGAGCCATCGAGGTAACTTTACCAACCCATGTTTTGCTTTTCTAGTACATGATCATTCATTCATCCATTACCATGCATGCTTCCATACATTCATTCATCCATTCATTCACCCCATACATCTAAGCATCGCATATGCAATTATTACATCACAACGCTTCACGTCACGTCATGAAGTGATAGTCATCTCATTTGCTATGAGCGGCGACTAACCGAGGTTTGAAGGATAGCCCATGAAGGGCTCAAGGCCGCCTCACGTCAAACAAAGCTAGGGGAGAAAATGTAGATGAGCCCTAGTGGCCTTTGCCTATCCTGCTCAAAAGTGGACAGGGTCATCTCGGCCTTCTCGTTCGATCCTAACCTCGAGCCAAGCCCATAGAATCTCCATCGAGGGGACGCTAGCGGGCCACATAAGTCGGTCTTTGGAATGACTTAGGCATCTACTAGGAGGTGGGTTAAGGAGCAGTGGAATGCCACATGAGGGCTATGCTGACCCCATCACGAATGATGGACCTAAATTCCACTCGAACATACCTATTAGCGAGCTCACCGAGCGTAGCACTTAAGGCATCAAGGCAAGTGTCATTAGCTCAACCCCTTTGGTTGCGGAAACCACAGATGGGGTGATGCATAAAACATGGCCAACCCCTACCAAACCCAATGGGGCTTCGGGGCTTGAGCCGCTCAACCCCAACTTAGGAATCTGATAGACCGAGGTTCGAAGGGTGGCCCATGAAGGGCTTGAGGCCGCCTCATGTCAAACAGAGCTAGGGGAGAAAACACAGATGAGCCCTAGTGGCCTTTACCCGACCACTCAAAAGCAGACAGGGTCATCTCGACCTTCTTGTTTGATCCTAACCTCGAGTCAAGCCTATAGAATCTCCATCGATGGGAGGCCAGTGGGCCACCTAAGTTGATCTTTGGAATGACTCGGGCATCTACCGGGAGGCGGGTTAAGGAGCAGTGGAATGCCACATGAGGGCCATGCCAACCTCATCACGAATAATGGACCTAGATTCCACTTGAACATGCCCATTAGTGAGCTCATCGAGTGCATCACTTGAGTCATCGAGGCAAGTGACGTTAGCTCAACCCCTCTAGTCACGAAAACCACATATGGGGTAACGATCACAAAGACAAGCCTACCCTCGACCGGACCCTCGCTACACGCGGGGCTTGAGAAAAGTTGGATGCGCAAGGACACCAAATGTGCAGTCATAGAACGATGGCTCAGATCCTAGGGAGGGGATACGTGTGAAAAACTAAGGATAACGTTCCTAAAACAAGAGATGCTTTCTCCTACTAGTTTTGCTCTCGTCTCTCTCGATCTTTAGTGAAACCCGACCTCGGCAATGGCAAGGGGTCGGGTCTCACTTAGGGGATGATAAGGGTATATATATATCCTTTCTGAAATAGTCATCGTGCCCGACCCCTTCCTCATGTTAAAAACCTAGATGCAAGGTTTGCGGAAACGAACAACTGAGTAAGGCTGGTCGGACTACAAGAAACCTACACCCTAGTGGTATGGCACTCTTGATTACTAGCACAATCAGAGTTTCTTGCCCACACCTCAAGCTCTATAGTCTTAACAACAGGAAGGGTCAGAACGCATTAACCCCTTTTTACACACAAAAAGGAAGAAAGAACAAATTTGTTCAAACGAAATAACAAGTTTGTTTAAACAAAGCACAAGGGTTGGAACTTGTCCACTTATTACAAGAATGACCGCCTGACCTATTTAACTAACAAGCCCCTCCAGGGGAGAACTATGCCTTCTATCCTGTTTGCTAGGTCCTACGAAAGGAGAGCCACCGCCGTTTCCATCTCCTCCAGCTCATGGACTTCATAACCAGGCGCATAGCCATGGCTCATTGCCTCCAGATCAATGTTGTCCCCATAATGAGAATGAGCAATCACAATGGACTGATTGACCCTAGTGTGAAGGGCATTCCTCTTGAGCTAGCGCACCCGGGCTGTGATCTCGACTGCACGAGCTATGAGCGAGCTGGTCCCCTCTGATCACACCACCTCAAGGTCATCGTAGACCACTCTGAGGGTGGCGCTTAGGATATCGAGCTCATCACTCTCCACCTAAAGTTTTCTCCTTTCCTCGACGAGATCCACAGCTAGCCCGATAGAAACGCTCTCAACCTCTAGCTTCTGGGTCGTCTCCCTTTCAAGCTCAGCCTAGAGGGAGCTGACTTTCTGCTACATGTCATCACGCTCTTAGCAGGCCTGGTCATGCTCTCAGAAATCCTGGCTATGCTCCTAGCGAGCCACGCCGCATTCCGAGCAGAGCCTCTTCACGGGTTGGATCAGCTCATCCCGCTCCTTGCACAGCCAAGCGACCAGCGTGGCATCTAGGGCTGCCCTTTTCTC
Organism: Miscanthus floridulus; assembly: GCF_019320115.1. Lineage (NCBI taxonomy): Eukaryota > Viridiplantae > Streptophyta > Magnoliopsida > Poales > Poaceae > Miscanthus > Miscanthus floridulus. The sequence continues at coordinate 193,086,746 of NC_089580.1, forward strand.
TAGGGCCACAAGCTTCTCCTTAGCCCCTAGCCTTAGATCCCTTTCTTTCTCAACCTCACTCTGAAGGTCAAGGATCCGCTGGTGGGTTTCGGCGTCCCTCTTGAGAACCTCATCCCGCTCCCTTTCGACCCTAGCAGCTTCATCATCATCCTTTTGCGACCTCACTGATAGGGCCTCGAAGGCCTTCTCGGCCTCATCAGCATCCCAATGGGCCTTGTCCACCCATGATCGAAGATTGGCTACCTCCTTGGCAAGGGGAGCCAGCTTGACCACCCTCTGCTGGGTGGTGGCAAGCAGAGCTAGCACCTCCCTATGTAGCCGCACCTCCTCGATGAGGTGGTCCTAGGTTTCCTTCTATTGATGAAGGAACTGAGATTTCCCCTGGCTGTGAGCTATAGGGGACTGTAGGGAGATGATGGTCAGGATACAAAAAGTATATAGAGGAAGAAAAGGATAAGAAGCAGGACCAAACCATACCTGACTAGAGGGAACAACAACGTCATGCAATGCACCCATGGCGTGGTCCAGGGCCTCGAGCACAGATGTGATCCCTACGTTGAGGCTCACCCACTCCATGCTCTCTATGGCGTCAAGCGTAAAAAGCATCGATGCCAGATCCTGCAGATCCATCCACTAGAGCAAAGGCTCACCCCACATGGGTGAGCCGCTGCCCATCGACATTAGGGTCAGGGATGACTCCTCACCGGCCCCAAGAGCCACTGACCCCTTTTGCCATGACGTTCCCACTAAGACGCCCCCTTCCACGATGGAAGGGGCCAACAGTGCGGGCGCGAACCTCGCTCCTAGCACTATGACTCCCGGAGACCCCTCGGCCGTGTCCCCCTCCATTCGGCCCGTGCCAGGCGCTGTCGATGGCATGGGTCGCGCCAATGCCTTGGGCAACGCTGCGGTCATGCTCGGCTATGGCCCATTTGTCATGACCGCCACCACCTCCACCTGTGTCAATGGGGTCATGGCCGATTGTGTCATGCCCACCACGGTCGGCGCCATAAGCGTGGTCGGCAACCCCGTCTGCCCCGCCATCAACAGCGGTATCACGGTCGTCACCGTCTGCTCCGCAACATCCAAAGGCGACCCTTGAACGCCCGCGTCTGCCCATCCCACCGAGGGCACAGGCGCCACCATGGGTAGCTCTCGATCGGCCGGTGACGTGGTCAAACTGGTGCCGCTTCCGCCTAAAATGGGCGCGACACCAGCTGATGGCTGCCTCCCCAATTGGAGGGTGATGCTCTTTTTTGGAGTCAGCGCCAAGAGATTCTGCTGCCCGCCGATGCTGCAAAGGATGAAAAACAAAAGTCATGATGAAATCCAACAAAAACTAGAAAAAATTGAGGAATCAATAACTCACCTCAGTGCCGTCGGGTGGCAGATGCGTTTGGGGGACGAACCCCCATCCCTTACTCCACCTCATCGGAACGAGGCCGCTTTGTGCTCATCCCATGCTCCTAGGCAGAGGGGCTCGCCCTGGGCAGCTCCTAGGGCATTTTAGTGGAACGCCCCACTCCCTTGGCTCTTAGGGCGCGATGGCGGGGCCACCCGCCTCTGCTGGCACCCTAGGTGCAACAGTAGAGCTACCCGCCTCCGTGGGCTCCTAGGGTAGGCCGACGATACATCCTGCCTCTGCTGGCTCCCTAGATGTACCCTCGCCTCCATGGGATGGGAAGGGTCCCAATGCCTACAAGGACAAACCGATGCCTATCAGCGCATCTTCGTTCTCTAGGTTGTCCCACTCGATATCATCGGCTACCATTTCTTCTTCCTCCATCACCTCATCATCGTCACCATCATCATCATCATCATTGTTGGTGTCCTCCCCTCGTTCCCATGCCCACAGCTTCTGCTACTTTTTCATCTTCTCGTCCTCCTTCGCCTTCCTCAGCCGCTCGCCCTCGGCGTGATTCGCCGCCCTTACGGCTGAATCCCTTGGTAGCGGAGCCGGGTGATACATGAATATGAGGTCCCTCAGCTAGTCCTGCCCCTCTCAAAGTTAGTCCCATGGGGTTGGGAAATCAATTGAAGAGAAGGCAGGAGAAAGGGAAACTTACAAAGACAACATAGCCTAGCTCTAGCCACATCGAAGGATGCCCCGACACTGGGTAGACGAAGTCGAGGGTAGCACTCATGTCGTCCCACAAAGGTTCCATCATCTCCTTGATGCGTTGCACGATCTTGGAGTTGGGGGCATTCCCTCGGTGAGCACCGTTCTGTCTAATGATGCCTTGAGCGCCATCGCGTATAACAAAAACGCGCGCGTCATCAATAGCGCCACCCTCCTCGCATGGTAGGCCCCGATGATGACTGACCCTTTTAGGCCATTCTCCTTTAGGATGTGGATGGCAGCGATGTGGTCTCGGATCTTCTTCTTGTCCTTCTCCGGGAGGCCCCATTTCCTCCACTGCTCTAGGGCCTCTTCGACCAGGCGCCCGGTGAACTCTGATAGAGGGGCAGCGGCGTCATTCTTGAGGTAGAACCACTACGAGTGCCACCCCTTGTTGGACGTCAAGAGCCACATAGATGAGTACTTGCCAACCCAATTGTTCTGAAGTTGGATGTCAGCACATCACATCGGCATGTGTAGCTCCTACCTGCCGCCCTTCCCCCTCTTCCTCTAGAGGTTGATGGTGAAGAAATACCTCCACAAGTCGAAGTGGGGGCTGATCCCTAGGAATCCTTCGCATAGCACGATGAGCGCTGCCATGTGCTAGATCCTGTTGGGATTGAGATGCAGCAGCTCAATCTTGTAGAAGTGCAGCAGCCCATGGAGGAATTTGTGGGCGGGGGTCACAAGCCCACGCTCATGGAAGTGGGCGAATGACACCACATAGCCATCAGGCGGTGACAGCGAACCCTCATCACTGGGCAGCAACCACTTCTCGGCTGAGGTCCATGCGTGGAGAAGTCTGCGATGGACGAGGCCCTCCATGCGCTAGAAGGTGATGTTGGAATAGCACCATAGATCCATTAGAGGTGGGAGTGGATGGATGTGAGCTCAATAGCGTCGGAGATGCAGAGGCAGGAAACTTAAGCGTTGGCAGTGGTGGCATGGTTGCGGAGGCAAGGATGTAGGCGTGTGTATGAAACCTAGAGGGCTAACCCTTTGGTTGTACAGGGCAACTGGTGCGAGGAAACCAACCGCCCGCCTTGATCTCCGCGCCTGCCACGACCCATCACCATGTCTCGCCGCGGGGCGTGCGCACGTAGCCTATGGCTGTCTCCTCAAAAAACATGCCAAACATTTCACCTCCCCAAACAAGCCATGACCCGTCATAGGTAAGAGGGATACGGAGCTGAAAATGCTCCTATGGCCCGTCTAAGCCTAGGGGTTCGATGGTTGGCCCACCGACGGGTTCGACAACCGCTTCGGGCACTTTTAGAGTGAGGGGTGGAAATGGATGGGCCCGCTAGCAGCTAGTACCTGGGCACATGAGCGTCGTGGGTGTCCTGACCCATGTTCGAGCCTCGGACGGATACGATCCATGGTTTTTCCTTGAAGAAAGGCAGAGAGCCCTCAAGACCGATTGAATGGACCTGAGAAATATATGGATTGACCGTTGAGAATCTGGAGTCAGTCACCAGCTAACCAAAGCTAAACCCCTATGAATGGGATGTTAGGGCCCCACTTGGACTAGCATGTTAACAACTCACCGAGCACCATGGCTCATCCATAGAGGAAAATCATGGCATGGCTCAGCCCCTCTATTTTTATCAAAAAAAAAACGCTTGAGGGAAGATGATCAAGAAGATGAGTCGACCCTCGACCGGACCCCTGCTACGTGCAGAGGCTCGAAGAAAGTTGGACTCGTAAGGAGACCGAACACACGGTCACAGAACGACAGACCTCCGTAGGGGTCAAAGTTAGGAAAGACCTTTTCTGACCCACCAAATCTCACAGCTATAACCCCGAGAGGCCCAACCATGATGAAAGGGTATCACCGTCCCCAGGACACGCCGTGGGCAACAAGAAAAGGCCAAGGCCCTCAGAGACCTCCCATTCAGAAAAGCCTTCAAAGGAGTATTCTACTCCTCCACAGGCTCAGAGGCTACTGTCGTGGACCAATACTAGGGTATCCAAAGAGAAAGAGCTAATGGTCATCAACATTGATTCAACTGAGTAGTCAAGAGTGCGCCTATAGCTCCGCCTGACCCCCAGGTGCGTAGGCTCCGCCTCGCCCGACCTCCGGGGGAAAGCTCCGCCTCGCCTGACCCCGAGGCCGCGATCTCTGCCTCGCCTGACCTCTAGGGGCGGGCTCCGCCTCGCTCGACCTCCAGGGGCGGGCTGCACCTCACCCGACCCTAAGGCCATGATCTCCGCCTTGCCCAACCCTAAGGCCACGATCTCTACCTCGCCCGACCTCCGGGGGTGGGCTCTGCCTCCCCCGACCCTGAGGTCACAATCTTCGCCTCGCCCGACCCTTGGGTTTGTGCTCCGCCTTGCCTGACCCCAAGACCGCGGACTCTGCCTCACCAGACCCCTTGGGTGCGAGCTCCGTCTCCCCCGACGGGGACCCATATCGCCGCCAACCACTCTAGAGCCAAGCATGTGGGCCTGGGTCAAAACTCTAACACCAAGGAATAGACCGACACGCCTTGATGTAACCCACAACCATGACATGCCATACCTGAGGATTAACATCAAGAACAACATCGGGTGTACCGGTGCTGTTCTGCCTAACCCTTGTACGAACACTGACATACGCGTCAGTTCACCACAACATCCGTTAGGAAGAAGTGGAGCGCCATGACCGGTAGATGACGCCTGCGCATGGCGCTAGTGACGGACATGACCGTGATGTGGAGCCATCCCTGTTGACATCTACAGGGTCGGCGGGACTCGCATAAAGGAGAAGGACCCAGCAATCCTGGAGGCATTCGTCTCTCTCGTTCTTTTTCCTTTTCCTCCACTATAACACGTGCTTTCCCTTGGCCTATAAAAGGGAAAGCAGGGCGCCCTATGAAGGGGATCCCAAACCGATTGACCCATCAAGATCCGATACAGATCCACATAAGAGCACGATACGAATGCACAGCTGAGCAGCGATCGAGCTCTCAGCACCCACTCACTCCTTTCACCAGAGACTTAGGATCCTTTCCCTCTCTCGCCCGTTGGTAACCCCTATTACAAATTTTTGGTGCTAGTAACACGAGCAGCAGCGACGAACTGGACGTAGGGACTTTCTGCCCGAACCAGTATAAACCTCATGTCCTCTAAGCACACCATCCAAGCCAGACGCGCAATAATACAAATTTACTCGTCGGTGGTAACTCGAAACACCGACAAGTAGCGTACTCCATACGCGTCCCTCGTCACTTGACGCGTGTCACCTCCGTCCTCGACCGCCCGGGCGCCAAGTCTTCCAGAGCCTCGCTCAACTTGCACGTCCACGGTCTTGACTCGGTCAAACCGGTCACTCCTCCAAGTACACTTGTGTTCGTCGATGTCCTCTGATGTCAGCCACCGCGGTTGGTCATCTGGCCTCCTGGTCCCTCGGTCCAACTCTCACGTCCGTCCTTCACCGCTCCCGGTCCATCGGTACGGCACGTTCCTACTTGACATTCACCTCGCCGTCGACCACCACCTCTGAGCTCCACACCTGCGCACGACAAGCTAAGAGACATCTTGCACAACCCAACTCACGCCATGGTTAGTTCACAAACTCAACCCAAGACCAAGGTAATAAATAGCGTATAGCGGGTTGGTAGCGGATTGCGGATAGCGGATGATATTGCGGATGATAAGTTCCAATAGTGGCACTTGATAATCTCACATAATTTTAAATACATATATCATAAATAATGAGTATAAATAGACATTTAATTGCACTCAAAGAACTGATATCTCACATATTTAAATTAATAAAACAAACATGGTGTTCCATGCATTAAATCATCACATTAAGAGTTTGCAAAGAAACATATTATTTGCTTCCACACTACTGTGGCTTGCTACGTGCAATTACGGCCCGCAATATCACTTGCTATTCAGAATTGCGGCCGCAAAGGCTGCAAAGTTCAGAGTGCTACCTCGTAGCGGTAGCAGCAATGGGACGCTACCGCTATTGTGGCCGCTACCACCGCTATTTATTACCTTGCTCAAGACGCGAATCACGTTGACAATCACTCATCACAAATCCAAACCACAGAGACATATATCAATCTTATGTTCGCACGGTAATAAATAGGAGCATTGTTAGTGCTGAATGCACGTTCTCAGTAATGCAATAATTCAAGTAACATGTTGAGTTGCATGTTCTCGTGATGCAAGAGCCTGTTCAACTTTGATTTCAGAAGGACAAGTTCCACTGCACTGCTTATATCTCGAAAATGACCTGTCAGCTGTTCCTCTGTAGTCTGCACACATGTCGTCTTATTATCATTCTCAGTTTATGGTAGGTGCTCGGTGCTCCGATTCGCAGCGCAGGGACGTGGATGAAGAAGAAGAATGATGGCCACCGTGACGCGTACTGGCACAGTGTCCAGATCCTGTTTGCTGCAGAGAAAAGAGCTGCAGATCTCTGCCTGAGGATGCAGCTTGGTGTTGGTAAGGCCCAGATGAACAGGGAACCGTTGCCTTGCGCTGACGCAAAGCATGGGGCTACAGGAGTTGCCACTACCGATCGTCCATCATTTCTTTCAAAATTATGCAGCAGACAGGCACAATTGCAGGGTGATCCGTGGATGCTTATTTGTTTCCGGATCCTGTTTTGCCATTGCATGATATGATCTATTCGCCTATAGTGCTGACCTCTGAATAATTTGGTGAACCACTGAACATGTACAAGGGAGAACGTCGCCTGCGCTGATAACAACTTTTAGTGGCATGACCCGCAGAAAACTGCAATAATGCAACTCAAAAAGAGAGATATTTCTCAAAGTTTGATTATCTGAACACTCTCAAAAAAGTTTGATTATCTGAACACTAGATGTTGTTTCGCTGATGATATGCTGCTCAGCGTATCTAAACCGAAATCCTTCACTTTATACATGTACATTTTTAGCTGAAAACCTTATGGCAAATCTCTTGCCGTCCATTCGGACAAAACAAGAAAAAGTTAAGCTGAGTTAAACACTGTAAAAAAAACGGTAACTCTTGTCTGATTTATTCCATACATGGGCAATGGGCTAAGCACTGTTGGGTGCTAATAACAGTTAGCAGCATTGACACTTTCTTTTCAAGTGCGAGCGTTCTGAACAGTCACATTCACTACCACAGCGCTTTTGCATGATTCACATTGACATGTCTAAATGACAGATCACAAAAAGAGATGTTATGACTTCCTTGCACATAGTGAAACACCTATTCTATGATATGCATTTACTAGCTTTTTTTTGGTACAGTAAAGATCATACTTAACCTATCTTTGTCCTTGCTCATGTTTCTTTCATTCCTTTATTTTTGACCTGACGTTGCATACATTGTACTCTGTAGCTACTGCTCCAACTCTTTGCTCATTCATCCATCGCCCTTTTCGCTATAAGCCGTACTTTTTCGGTCAACGAACAGTATTTTTCTCTCACAAAAAATCAATCAATAGTAATTTCAGTCATAACTTATTAGCCAAGCGAACAGGCAACGTATCCGGGGAAGGCTATACTCTGTAGTTACTACTCCAACACTTCCTTGTCCACCTTTCCCCTTCTCCACTATGGAACGCTCGAGTAAAGTTGATGGTTTCGCTTCAAGGAGCCATTTGTCCACACAAAATCACAAACCCAAATCTGCAACTGCCTAAACTTTATCTCTTCAAGTCATGCATTGCCAACCAACGTAGAATCTGAGCCTGTAGTGGGTGAAGGAATGCTCCATTTGCTAGTCACTGATGGACCTTTTCGTCTGCAGAGACAGGTGCACCATGAAGATATCATTTGAGGTCTGGGCGTCTAGCTTTGGATCGGGATAATGGAAATGACAGATGACATGTCCTTACTAAAAGTATTTAATCTGCACAACGATCTTCCTGAGGAAGGTCGTACCTGGTCAAGATGAAATAACATATCATTTCAGTGGAAGTTCAAGGAATGGCCCTGTTCGGATGGTATGGTTGTGGAGGAATTTGGATAGTTTGGAGGAATTCTGGAGGAATTTGTGAGAGAAAAATACGGTTCCGGATGAAAAAAGAAGCAGATCAAGTCGGGTTTAAGAGCACGTGAATGGGGTGGAGAAATGTACTAAACTGTTCACATTCCATGCTAATATAGATTTTTTTTTTCAGAGATAATACTGAAGATGTGGAATGACCTTTAATATGGCTTTTCATCAGCCGAGAAAATTTCTCCATGATTTGAAAGGTCCCGAGAAAGAAAACACATACATAGAATGAGTGTACCACGCATCTTAGCCAAGATGTGGTGGTCCGTCTGGGATTCTTCATCTCTACAATTTTCAGCTCACGGTGCCGCATCCAGAAATTCAAAAGGGTATCCACACAATAGAATTCATGTGACGTTAACACCAGTCTTTGCATACGGCAAGGAGCAATTCGTACACGCAAAAGTACATCTCCGAAGTTGTTTCAACCTCTTTTTTTTCCCCATTTGTTCAGTAAACAAAACCAATGTAACAGCAACACCGGGCTGTTCATCACTTTCCATATTTTCTGCCACTTGAAACAGTATCTTAAAAGATCCTCATTTTCCACGCCCAAAGCGACAACACGGCGGGGGACAAAATCGAAGAATCTACCGTGTCTGATGAAGCAAACGGCAAAAATATTGCTGAAGTTAACCTGAAAGCCACAACACCAATAACATGGTCCTCCACCAAACTAAAGCCGGGAGGCACAAATTCAGATGAACACTCGTCATCAATCCCCGTCAAAAAAAAGTACAATTCTAGAGTTGAAACAAGTCAAAAAAATTTCTTAATTTTAACCAAGTTTATTGAAAATATTATCAACATTTATATTATGTCTTCAAATAGGGTTACTATGAATCCATGATTAATCTAATGATACTCTTTTTTTTATGAAACCTAATGATACTGGTTGGATACTAAAATTGTTTAACTCCTGAGAATTGTTATTTTTTCGGTAACACTCCTTATAGGGCGTCCGGGGCAAACAGACCTTGCCTGCGTCGCCCGCTCGCTCTGCGTGCCCCCGCTTGTGAGACAGACCCCGCCCTCGTCCGCGCCGCGTGCCTCCGCCGGGACTCACGCCTCCCATCGTGGCCGCGTTCTATCCACCTGCTGCAGCTGCAGACGAGCTCCACACCGGCGACCTCCGTGCCACTCCGTAGCATTGAGCTCCATGCCAGCATCGAGCTTTGCGTCGCTGAGCCTCCATTTTCGTCCAAGCAACAAGTAGATGTTGCGCTTGAAAGCACATGTTGGAAGCGTCTGTTTTAAGTGTTTCAGATGTTTCAGAGGTATGTTGCAAATGTTTCTAGCGAATGTTGCAAAAGTAGACCGTGATGTTGCATATGTTGCAATGGTTGTACACGTATATTACAAGCTCTTGTTCCCAATGTTTTATCTGTTTTTTTCAGACGAATGTTGCAAGTGTGTTTATTTGGATGTTGCAAGTATTTTATCTGGATGTTGCGTATGTTTTATATTGGTTTCCAAGTGTTTTTTAAGTGTTTTTGCAAGTGTTTCAAATGCATGTTTCAAGTCCTCCTCCTCCTCCAAGTGTCGGCTGGGCATCCGCTGCCGCCTTCCCCTCTCTCGATGCTGGTGATGTTCAGGGCAGTGCGGGCCCCATGTGGACGCCTGCAAGCACGAGTGTCCGGATGTTCGGGTGCTAGCAAGCGCCTTTTTTTTTTGGGACTGAGGGGATATGCATGCACAATGTGTTTGCGCATAAATCGTTCTCTGTTTTTTGAAAGGCGAAAGAAAAAAAAATCGCTGTCTCGGTGACTCACTAAATTTGGATTCGTCTGTACAATACATTGCCAAAGGTTGGTTCCCACTCCCTCGTGGAGACGTGAACCGGCACTTGTTTAAAACGGCCGCGACATGCTGATCCAGATATGCTTGAATAATGCGTCACCTTTTTCGCGCCATTTCTGTTCGGCCAAGAGATGCATCCATTTCAGTTTCAGCCCGCCGGAAAGCTTCTTGTCCGAAGCTATAGGGAGGCGAATATTTGTGTGGGCCTTGTGGATAGATATGATCCGAAAATGATGGGCAAACCGTGTTTTATACTCCATCTGGACAAGGAAGAGATCAGATCAAAGATGCCGTGTTTTATTTTTGCCTGCCTTCAGGGGGAAACTAACCTCTGAATTTTCTGAATTCGGAAAGGCAGATTCCACGCCACAGTTTTGGCGTGCTTGCTCACCGCAGTTCCAGTTCGTCCAAGTACTCCAGCGAGATCATCGTTTCTTGTCTGGATGCCTGGTCAGACTGGACACTTGTTCAGCTCGCAAGACGCAAGGTGTATCAGATTTTCGTGGCCTCAATTCAACTCAGAAGGAGAGCTTAAAACAGAATTCTATTATCATCAGCTATGAATGATTGCAGGTCTGAAGAAGAATTTGGACTTGTACATCTGCTGGAGTCAATCGATTAGCCCCTTGCAGTGCCGTTCTGCACTTCTCATTGAACCCCTAACCACCCAAGACCCAGCAAAGCCAGTGCCCGGCTGCTTCTGGCAGACCTGCCGCTGTGGCTGCATGCACGGGCACTGTGTAACACCGATGTCCAATCAGACGTCGATTTAGTGGTATCCTGATTAGGATTCTGGAAGTCTCTGGCCTTGAACGGACGCCATGTTCAGCGTTCAGAGCTACTACGCCTGCTGTCGCTGTACAAGCAGTTCAGTACGTACCAATTAATTAATCTTCATCGAATCGTAGCCGTGGGCGCTGATCATCCATCCATCGATAATGATAGGAGCATACCAGTCACATACAAGAACCTAAAAAAGGTGGTAGTAGTAGTAGTAGGCTACTGGCTCGTAGCATGCATATTGGAAGGTGAGAGTATCTGAAAGTCGGCAGGGTTGGCAGAGAAACTTCCAAATCCATACACAGTGGAAGATCACCACTGGTTAGGTGATTAGTGCTAGTGATTAACCATGCGCTAGATGGCTAGTCAGTCAGACTTGACGACTCTCACACACGTCTGTGTCAGTCTAAACACAGTTTTAAGACCTTAGTTCAGAGAAAGCCAAGGTACCTGCAAAGCGAAGAACCCGGCGTCTGAAATCGCCTCTTCTGGGCTTCTGCCCACCATTTATTGCCCTGTTTGATTGGGCTTGTTTGGCTGATAAGTTATGGCTGAAAGTACTGTCGACTGATTTGGTGTGAGAGAAAAATACTATTCATTAGCTGAAAAAGTACGACTTATAAGTCAAACAAGCCCAAGCGAACATGGTGTATATTTAACCTCTGGTGCATAATTTCAGGCCTCTCACTCTCAAATCTCAATAGCCTCCAATTCTGTGAACTTGGCTCGTTTTAACCGTCTTACTGTAAGTGGTAACACAGTCTCGGTTGGTACTAGTTGTTGGTGATGTACGCATCAGATTCTATCTGAAACGATGGAGTGTACCCAATGTTCCCAGCAGATGGAACATGGCATGTGATCCATGGAATGCATCGCGTCGCGCTCATTTGGTGGTCTGGTACGTCGTCGTGATAATTGCATTGATAAAACCGGCTCCAGCTCGTCGTCCTCTCATCTCAGAATTGAAACAGCTTTGACCCGATGATAAGCTGATACGCGTCTAATGACCTCGATCGGTGGCGTACACGCTGGATGCATTGCGTGCTGCTACGGCTGACGAGTGACGACGGGACGAGAGCCATGGAATCGGCATCTGTTCCTTCACATTATTATCACATATAAACATCACATTCGTGCGTGAGTGGGTTACAGAATATAAGTTACTGGTGATAGATGCGCAATACCTGAGGTCCTGAGCACATCGAAAACGATGTACCGCCCCGACGTCTGGTTCCCCGTACGTAGCCAAGGAATTCGTATGTACCTACATGTTCTCCGTACATACGTAGCCAATTGGAGCGAAGTCAACATAAACTTAGCTTGCGGAGCCATGTACTCAGACCGCTAGGAGGAGATGAGCTCATTGTAAAAGTTTTGCCCCGCCTAGTGCGTCCGGGCGGCGTGTCGTTGTAAAAAAAAAAAATATTTCTCAATTTTAATAAAATAATGCGTAAACTTTTTACGTGTTCGAGAAAAAAAAACTTAACTTGCGGAGACATGCTTCGTAGCGAAGACTCACTTCGTCAAAGAGTTGTTCAATAGCATGATTCTACTATGTAAAGACCATCGCCCTATTCGTTTGGGTTTGTTTGGCTTATAAGCTGTACTTTTTCAGTCAACGAATAGTAATTTTCTCTCACACCAAATCAACCAACAGTACTTTCAGTCATGGCTTATCAGCCAAACAATTCCAAACGAACAGGGTGCATATTACCCTTAGGTATTATGAAGGCTATATTCTGATGTAATAGAATGACTAAGGGTAGAAAGAGGATTGTATAGGGATAATCGAAGACTCCCCTCCCTATAAATATCCCTTGGCATATACTTCTTTTTGGACATGAAATATTTTTATGCAATAGAGTGAAATTTGCTCTTCGATGTTTGAGTAAAATTTCACCAACATTCACTATTCACTCACACCCCTGATCCTCCATTGATGAACTTACACACTTCTCTTTTTTTATTAAGAAAATGTGTCCATTGGCCAGATACAGAAGAACGTACACAGGGCAATAATGTCATGTACGTGGTCAATGATTTGATTAGGACGCGGGGAATTGCGTGTGGTCGATCTAAACTTACGATGCGTCCATCCACGACCACAAGCGGTCAAACAGCACAGCCACTGGCATGCAGGTCCAGCCAGCCCAGCAAGTGCGGCGACTGTGGCCACTAGCATCTGCACCCTCCCTTGCACTGAGGGGGGCTAGTGATGGGCGAATCCGTCAGTCCGCAAAAGGGAATCAGATCGGCTAGCTTACGTGCTGTTTAGTTGTACTTTATTTTATAAAATTTTTTAAAATTTTCTATCACATCGAATCTTTGAACATATACATGAAGCATTAAATATAAATAAAAAATAAAACTAATTATACAGTTTAGACGAAATTTACGAGACGAATCTTTTAAACTTAATTAGACTATGATTGGACACTAATTGTTAAATAACAACGAAAGTGTTACAATACTATTTCCCAAAAATTTTCGCGAACTAAACGAGGCATGAGCCAAGGCAACAGATTTTGTGTATTCCCCGTCGATCTGAGCTAACTAGGGAGATACTATAGATGACGTGAGTGCTAGCAAATTTTAACTCAAAATTTTCGGCGTGTTCGCAGGTTGATTTCTGAGTTGATTTGGGCTGGCTGATGCTGGTTTGTTACGAGAGAAAAATATTGTTAGCTGATTGAATAAACCTGGCTGAAACCGACAAACGAACAAAACGTTTAACTTTAAAGGGGATGTGGATCCGCCGTTTCGTTGGGGTAGCAGCCACTCTGGGTCGAGTGGCGGCCTAGCAGTTTCACAACGGTGAACACGTGTTCTTACGGAGATCACTCGTGCGCACACTAGCTAGTTACGGTGGTTGGTGTGTGCGCCTGTCTGAAATGATGCTGATGTGCATTTTGGCTGGGGCTAAACATTGCATATATGCTCCTCTATGGTCGATCGACATTTAATAATCAATTATAACTACCACCTTAGACGAGCATCTAATCTGATGATGCTTTAGTAACTACATAAAAAAAAGCACATCACATACGCACACATACGCACGTTCATGCACACTACAGATGCGTCATAACACGTATGTAATAAGGCTTATTACAGACGTGTAAAATACTATATACGCATGTTACAAATACACGACTGTGACAAAACGAACACGCGTCTGTGATAAGCCCTTAACAGAGACTGGTGAGTATTTACACGTGTCTGCAGTAAACTCTTACTGGAGACGCGTGTTGTCAACACACGTCCGTGACAAGATTAAGACGCGTCTGTGTGTAGAACCATAGTGCAGACGCGTGTCTATTATACATAAGGATCCTATTACAAACGACATTTGTAAATGCATCTGTGTGAAGAATCATAGTGCTGACACGTGTTCAGTACACACGTATATGGTAAGGATCCTACTACAGACGATATTCTCTACACACGTCTATAGTATTTTTCTTACCACATATACCCGTCTGTAACCCACAACACAGCCCACACAACACAGATATACACAGATCACAAATATATATAACATATATATACAAGATCACAACTGTTCATCTCAAAACTTAATTTGTTCATCACACAGTACACACATTGTTCATCACACATAGTTCACAGATTGTTCATCTCCAGGTTATTCACATGTATCTCACATCTCCAAACACAGTTCATAGATTGGGCACAGCAGCAGCTAGCTATAGAACAGATCGAATGAACATATATACCAGGCACTTCATCATGGAGGATTTGGCTCTTGTAGCCAAGTATGATTATTTATAGCTCTAAATTTTGTTTCATTTGATAAATTTTCTTATTTAGTATCCCCTGAAAATCCAATTTCTCTCATCATTCTGCGGTAGTCTAGTATGTGCAGATCAATGTATTTTAAGATTTTATACAGACGAATGTTATGGAAATATCAATTTTGTACTAGATATTTACTGCATGCAAGTGTTCCTACAACTCAGTTCATGCATAAATCGCAGACAAATTTGGTCTATATAAATTACTATTATTTACAACCGCACGTCCCATATCGTCCGCTGCTGACTTCCAGCATCGACTCTTTGTGACTCCTGCCTTCTGCTACTTCTCCCCACATGCACAGCTTGGCTGGTGCTCTTCACATGGATTATGCTCCTAAACAACAGAACTCAAAATTCAGATTGCATATAGTGCTTTTTCTGGGCACACATTAGGTTTCTATGCATGGTTCCCTAATTTTCCAGTTCACACATGACAAGATTTTAATTAAGGTAGTGTGCAAATAATTTAATTATTTATTGTTTCCTCCTGTCATATTGGAGGATAAGAGGTTTTTGCATCTACATATTATCTGTGACGAGAAAACTTACTTTAACTTGCTAGATTTGCATATAATAATTGATGTTTTCCTAGTTACACATGTGTTTCGGTGCAAATAACTAATTTTTTATGGTCCACGTGCTTTTTTTGGAAGGTACGTAGGTCTTCCCATCAACATATATTTAATTATTTGTTATCAGGATACCTTGCATATAGTAAAGTTTTTAGTGAAGGTTATTTTGCCATTCTGAATTTGTTTAGTTGGCTCATAAATGTCTGATTCTAACTTCTGTGCAGTGCATGCAGTTCACCATCATCTTACTAGATTTATGATTATTCAATTATCTAGCTAATTGTTTTGTAGATTCTACTGAATTTGTGCATTAGTATTTCAGTTTTTAGTAGAAAATTGGGAAAAGATTAATGTCTAAGTGTGATTGTGAGGTGTGACCTGCTAGCCTGCTCTTGGCTATGTTTTTTAGCGTGCATTATCTAAGTGATAAGACTTGGTATTATGAGCTTTTGAACTATGTAATGTCTCACGTATTGTGTTTTTCTGATTGGCCATACAATTTGTTTGAGTTATTCACTTATTTAATTACTACTATGTTGCTGGGACATTTATATGAGCACAAGACTTGGCAGTCTGATTCATTAATAAGAACTGCAATATTCTTGTGGTTGTTTTACAGCTGACAATGATTCTATTCTCGCAGAATGCATACTTCTGGATTTACATAGAAGACGTGTGCGGCATTTACTGCTGCTCCATATATTCGGTGCAATTTTGAATAAATCTAGTGTAACTTTATGCATCTCATGGAGGGAATTGTTGAATTTCAGGTGCCATTTGATTGTTACTAGGAGACTTGGAGAATATTGAGGCACGATGTTTTAGTTAGTTTTTTTTTGGCAAGAGTTTTAGTTAGTTGACATACTACTTTTCTTTTGGTAATATGCATCCTGTCGAGTTAAGGGTTGTCTGAATAAACTAAAATTATATCACTCAAATCTTTTGATGTGCTACATCAATTTTAACATTAATCTATATTTTCGGAAAACTAATGGATAGGGTGAAAATGGTAATTTTACCAAGTAGCAACCATGACATAACAACTCTGTCTTACAATTTGTGCAATTGTCCTTTCAAATTGTATTTGATAGACTGATAATTCCAGCTCTGATTTCCAACATGCTCTCACTCAGCTACACGCTTGTTCTATATTTTCACAAAATTTAGATTTTTATTCAGAGTACATAACTGAACTCTTAACTTGTTAGGCCTTGTGTTATGGAGAAGAGGCATTATGCGGCTAGCCATATCAGGGAGAAGTACTTCAATAGATATCTTACAGTGACGTCTTCTATACTTGCATTACATCCAGAAGTAGATATCTTGTAATTACAATTAATGAGGTTTTATGTGAGAAATCAGACTAACATTATATCAATTTTTTGCAAACAATGGCTGAACGATAAGAAGCTAGAACTAATAGTAAATTAGTAATACTAGGAATAGTATTACTTGTTTTGGCCTCGCTGCATAAGTCTTCAAATAGTAGAAACTATAATCCATAAGAGAGAAACACAAGCTCCGTAGAAGGCCATTTTGATCAGCACCTTTATATAGACAAGTCACAAGTGCATGCTTTCAATCATATTTGGTCCAACAGTTCAGAATGGGTGGCTTTTGAAGTGATACACACAGTGCTTGCCTAGATTATTTTTCTGCTAGTAGAACTACGTAGGCGACTAGCAGTATCAGTAATTCAGGGTTTTTGAAGTGATATTGCGATGGTCGTATTGTAGGCTGATTAATCATGCAACTTAGACTTGTAAGATATAAAACAGAGTAAATTAATGAGATTGCAAACATAGCTTAGATTGCATCCTTATTTGCATATGCTTGCATCTGGTATGGATCCATTAATATATTGACCTGAGGTGTGTACATCCGTGCATGTAGAAAAATTAGGGTATTGCCAACTAGTGATTATTTTCATGCAATCATTCATCTATTTGTGAATCTAATCAGTAATCAAACATGATTCCAGTATTAGATCTTGAATTATGAAAATTCTTTTGAGCTTAGAATAAAATAGAGGTGTACATCATGTACTAGAGCTAATAGTTTTATCAGCGTTATTTATCCTCTTTTCTCTCTCTCTTTATTTTTTTTTGCAGATCCCAGACGCTTGCCATCAAAGCACCCTCCATCTACTCCCCATGATTACTCACATAGGTAGTTTCTTCTACTATTACTGATTTGTTTGTGTGGCTAATTATGCTTGAAGATTTACAAGAGTATAAATTTTGCATTTGTTTCCATTGGAAATTAGCTTATTTTTTCAGCCTTGCTAATTTTCCAATTGTACACATTTAATTTATGGCTGCTGTAGCTTCCAAATCATTAACACTAGTTATGGCTGTTTTTGATCATTTTAGTTAGCCTTCCACCAGTAGGAGACATCGGCTTCTTCTGCACTCTAGCAACAGTGGCGTGCCGCTAGCACGAAATAGGTATGCTGGAGACACTTGTTTGGACTGATTACTATCTCTAGTCATAAATGTGGCATTGATTTTATGATTTATCTAGATCTATGTATGCACTTGTTGATATTACAGATTTATTGCACATGAAGTTATGCTATCATCATACTTCGTTTGCTCATAAAAATATGTTACTGCTTCTCATATACACTTCTGATATTTAGTTATTTACCATATTTTGTTGATTGATATGTGTCACCTGTAAAAACAAGCATGCTGAAATTACTGGGACATGTTGCATGCAGTTGTAGATATGAGAAGATTATTTAAGATAGCATGTGTGACATGCATTTAAGATGAGACACTCCATGGATGAGACACTCAACTGAAAGAGACGTTTTGCATATAATATTTTTCTCTATGAAAAGATGAGACACTCCATGGATGACATGCATTTTTACCATATTCATCTGAAAGAAACAATTATTATAAGTATTTGTAATTTTCAGCTAGCTAAACAATCTTAAGCAAAAATATATTAGGTGGAGATTGTTGTACTGAACTAATTGTATTATTACTTGTGATGATTTTGATCATGCAGGATGCATTCAGGGTTGTCTAACCAGCTTTCGAAAGGGTGGTTCATGCTTTGCTTCTGCTTCTGCTCCCTATGCAATGCTACTGCTGCAGCATAACCGATAATGGCCATTGCAGCTGTATATTCCTTGTACATGGGCATGACCGCATGATACAACATACAACGATCAGTCAAGTAGTCAGTAAAATTGTATTAAATTTGTAAATTTCCATGTTACTTTGTTAACAGATAATGTTTGCAAGACTAGGATTTTTTTAACGACACCATTTGTCACAAAATTACTTTTATGCATCCTAGACAAGAATAAAAAAATGCTGCACATTCTTTCATTTGCCAATTTTATTGTTCTTGATACAAACATACTTATAACAATTTTATAGTTAACTATAAAAGTCACTGTTTTTGTTGGGATACGGGGATTAATAATTTAAAACATAGCACAAACTGAATAGATAGTATGACCGCGAGCCTAGCTAACTGACGCATTGCACATGAAAAAAGTTCGCTTCTCTACTGTCCATGCAAAAGAAAGGAGAAAAAAACGTTACTTCTCTCCTCTGTCCACGCAAAAGAAAGAAACAGAAACTCAGTCAAAGCAAAAAAAGGGAAAAAAGAAACTCAGCCAATGAAAAAATAGAAATTCAGTCAAAGGAAAAAAACCCGGCATGGCAAACACCCATACGGAGGAAAAAAACCTACGCCTGCGGTCGGTGTCTGTGAGCGGGGCGTTGGTGGGACTGGGTACTCAATAGTTATTCGGTACCGGGGTACCAAGTCTACAAAACGATCATAGCAGATCACAACAGCAACTTCATCTTATTCTAGATCATAGCAGCAGTTTCAAAAATTGACAGCAGCAGTATATATGACAACAAGAGAGGATCAAGGCATTCCAAGTAGATCATAGCAGTTGAGCACTAATAAATACATATATATTTGCAGTTGTACCTAAGGATCATTTAAATTGGCTTGTGTCATCGCCAGCATCAAGTTGTGGGCCGCAAATTACCTACATGTGTGGTCCAGACCTTGCTGCTGGCACTGCGAACATAGAAAACACATGGTTAATAATTTAATTGACAAAAAGACTTTGCAACTGGAAGTGAAGCACTACTTACTGGAATTTTGGCTGCATGGGTCAACTTCAATTTTTTCTACCCTTTCTTCGGCCTAGGTTGGTAATTGCATACATGGGTTGTTATTAATTTTTTTTACTTTCAATGACATAGTTAAGAAAGAAATACATGGGTCAATAGTAGGTTAGACAATACTCACTCATCTATCACAGATTTGATAGGACTCAAATCTGACTTTCTGCCTCTATTGGAGTCGAGGTATATCACCTTCTGCCACTTTCGAATGATGATGGCAGCAATCCAGTGCCCACCACAGTAATGTGCAAACATTACAATTTTTTTCTTGGCATATTTCCTTAGGCAATATTCTAGATACCCCACGCTATAACTTCTATCAGTGTTCATAGTCTTTATTGACACTGGATCTAGATCAATAATGCCCATAGACACATCTTTGGCTCTATCTTCTACAATCAGGCATCTAGGAATAAAGAAGCATACACAAAAGCAATTTAGCAAGCAAATATATGAAGAGTATCCTTAGCTAAAATTGAACAAGCCCATAAAATAGATGAAATTGTACTTATAGTGTCAACACGCGAAGAAGTCCTACATCCAATCCATCAAGTTTGAAGAGGTCAAACAAGTCTTCTAATCCCACAGCGAAAAACTTAGTGTTTGCCTCATGCAAAAAATATTGTTTCTTAAAGACAGCAACAATCCTGGCTGTCCTCCTCTCTTCATATTCTTTCATGTACCAAGCATGAAGAGCAACACACCTAGGTCCTTCCTTCTCAAGCTCTGTTTCTGATAGGAATGGCTCTCCAAATTTGAACTTGGGGTTGGCCTGTGTCCATACCGAACCCCAAGGGGCACTCCTAGATGATTTGGTGGGTTTCTCCACCTTCTGCTGCTTGGCACGCACCTGCCACTTGTAACACCAGTGTTTTGCATCATGTTAAAATCCACTAAAAATTTGAACTTTTTAAAACTCTACAACAATTTAAAACTTGAATAGTTTATTTCCTGCAAAACCATTTTAAAAGAAAATATTTTCCAAAGTCGTTGCATCAAGATACACCATATGCATAAATACTTGATTGCTTGAAATGTTTGTTGCTTGAAATGTTTGATTGCATGATTGTTTGCCCTAGAATTTATTTGTCGGGTACCATAAAACGGGGTACCCCGAGCGTACACCAAAAGAGGCACTAAAATCCCATCAGTGGCAAAGTTAGAGGAAAAGCCATGGGCTCATAACCAGCCCCGTCCGAGCCCACCCGGATCTCTGCATCGCCTCAGGCCTCTCACGGGAGGTCTCAGCAAGGAGACACAATCTCCATCTCGCGTGAGGCCTTATCCTCCGTCTCGCGCGAGGCCGGCTTATCCGTAGCCCGTCGCCCCTGCCTCGGCTGGTCTTCTCGACAGCATGTCATGTCCCATTAATACATCAATCACTCCCGCAATCTCAGCCGGACGATGGCTCGACACCGCGGAATGGCCGACGGGACATGAGGTCGCATCAGCGCCATACCGGCTGAGACAGGGCATGGTGGGGATTACCGGCCACTGTACTTTGACACTGTGCCCACGATCAGCGCCCGCACTACACTGTGCCCCACGATCCCCGCCTCAAAAACAACACGATATGGGCAGCCTGGCCCGGGTCATCACCGCCTCCGAACCAACACACCAGATCAATCGCTCCCTCCGGGCCTCGGCACTCTACACCAAGGTCTCGGCTATCTCAGGATTCGTGTCTACCGAGACCAACCCCACTGCGGTGCGGCCTCGGCGCCGACCGAGCCTCGGCCTTGCGCATAGTCAGTCCATAGCGACTCGCATGCTGACCGCCGCACTTGCTCCGAGGCAGTCCTGGAGCTCCCATGACGCACAGGATCGGATGTGACCTACATGCCGCCCCTGTATTCCAAGAACGGACCACTCCGACGACCACGCCGCCACAAGAACAGGCTACAGGGCTCGGACACGCCGCCTCCATTCACACGACGCCGTATAGTTAGCACACGTACTGTCTTTGTCCTCCCTTCAACTATAAAAGGAAAGGACCTGGGCCATTTAGGGGGAGGGAGGGACTCACGAAGAACAACGCCCTATAACACACACTTCCCCACTGCCTGAGAGCAACGTCTCAAGCAGCCCACATCACACCTCACCGAGACAAGGGACTAACTCCCTCTCTCACCCAGCTTGTAACCCCCTACTACGAGCACTTCGGTGCAAGGAATACAAGATCGATCTCTTAGACTGGACATAGGGCACCGATTGCCTGAACCAGTATAAGCCTTGTGTCTCTTTGCATCACCATCCAGGATTAGGAACACGCAGTTCAAATTCACTGGTTGGTTGAGGACCCCTCGATCCAAAACATCGACAGTTGGCGCGCTAGGTAGGGGTATCTGCGTGTCAGCTTCATCATCCCAACAGGTTCTGGATGGCAGACCCCATACGACCGCTGTGTCTCGGCACGGTGGTATGGTTCGGGAGCCTAGAGTTCATGTCCCTAGGGCATGAGTATGACATGGTACTTCTCACACCCCGAGCCCCGCCTGCCGATGACGACGTCACGCATCGGCAGCCCAGGTATAGGCGGCGCCCGGGCGTCCGTTCTCACCGCGCTCGCCAGGCACGACGTGAGCAAGATCATCCCGATGCCACGCAAACCCAGGGCGACTCGTCGCTCTCCGCCGGCACCCCACGACCAGCTGTTGGCGCAGGGTCCCTGGTTGGGGATCTGTCTAGCCTGAGCATGGACAAGGGAAAAATGCCAGTGGCACCTGGCGATGCCCCGACACCAAGCTCCGCTCCACCAATCCTTGAGGAGCTATGTCCGGCAGAACAGAGCCCGGCAGCGGCACTATCTCCATACCCCTTTGGGTTGAGAAATGCTGCCGCATCTTATGCTTACACCTACGCTTCCGCTCACGCGGATCTCTCAGAGCGCCACCAGCGCTTTGTTCTCAACTTCGACACCACAGCGTCGACTCACGCCCATGCCGACTCCTTGGAGGAGGATGAGGCGTGGGCCGGAGCAGATTTCTCTGACCTCTGCGACCATGAAACTATGCGTCGCTTCTTAGCTGCAAGCGACTATTGCTTTGGCTACTCCGATTCTGACGATGAAGGTACTCACGATCCCACTCATGAGTGCTTCCACGTCGGACTGGGGATGCCAAGCATGGGTGACGAACATGAGGGGGTGGACGACCACACTCTGCTTCATCAGGGAACGGGCGATGCGATGCCTTCACGCATTGTCCCCCTAGCAGCATGGAACAAGAACCTTGCCCTTAGACAATTTCGACGCCCGGACCTAGAACAGCTCCGTGAGCTTCTGGCCAAGGTTGAGCAAGATCAACTCCTTCTGCAACAACTCCGAACCACTCTTGAGCAGGAGCAGCAAGGCCGCGGTGATGGTGGAGGAGCTCAGCGATGGGCTCGCGACGTGCACCATCGCATCAACGACGACGACAAAGGGGACGATCGTCCCCCAATCTTTAATCGCGCTAGCCAGAATGTCATGGCTGTGGCAATGCTAGTGTGCGCAATGCCCGAGCCCTACACCATGGAGGGACAATGGGTTTGCGGTGAGCTCCAGGATCTCCTCGAGACCGCCGCGGTGCACTAGGCAGAGAGTTCTGCCTCTCGGTGGCGTGGAGCCGCCTTGGACCTCTCCTCAGCACCACGCCGACAGAATAGGGAGGCCGCAGTTCGTCCCGAGCCTGCTCGGGTGCCGGCAACCAATAGGGTCCCCTCGGTCCACGACCGCCTCGACAACCGACGCGAGGCGTAGGGTGACCATGAGGTGGTTGGCTGACGATGACGCCACGATAGTGAGGGGCCCGCCCGAGGCTACCATCCACATCGGGGTGGCCGTTATGACAGCGAGGAAGACCGCAGTCCCTCTCCTGAACCACCTGGCCCTCGGGTCTTCAGTAGAGCCATCCACAATGCTCAGTTTCCAGCCCGGTTTCACCAGCTGACCAACCTCACAAAGTATAGCGGCGAGACCAACCCCGAGCTCTAGCTTGCCGATTACTGCCTAGCTTGTTAGCTAGGCGGCGCGGATGATGATCTGCTCATCATCAGCAACCTCCCCCTGCTCTTGTCAGACTCGGTGTGAGCCTGGCTTGAGCACCTTCCTCCCTCTCAGATCCGCGACTGGCGCGACTTGGTTCAGATCTTTGTCGGGAATTTCTAGGGCACATACGTGCGCCTTGGAAACTCCTGGGACCTTAAGAGTTGTCGCCAGAAACCAGACGAGTCTCTCTGAGACTTCATCTGGCGCTTCTCGAAACAATGCACCGAGTTGCCCAGTGTCGGTGACTCAGAGATTGTCTAGGCTTTTCTCTCTGGCACCACCTGCCAAGACTTGGTCCAAGAATTGGGCTAGAACGTGCCGCGCTCGGCTGCTGCGCTCCTCGACATCGCCACCAACTTTGCCTCAGGCGAGGAGGTTGTAGGGGCCATCTTCCCTATGGACAATGCCAAGGGGAAGCGGAGGGATGAGGCCCTTGAGGCCTTGGCTCCCCACATCCCCAAAAGGAAGAAGAAGGATTGCCAAGGGAAGCGGGCCGTCCTCGAGACCGATATGGTCGCGGCCGTAGAACGCAAGAATCTCCAAGGCCCCAGGGGCCCCAGACCCTTCGACGACATGCTTAAGAAACCTAGCCCTTACCACCAAGGCTCGGTCAAGCACGCCCTCGAGGATTGCTCCATGCTGCAGTGTTACTACGCCAGGCTCGAGCACCCTGACGATGACACCAAGCAGAAGGGCGCTGGCGACCGGGACGATGACAAGGACGACGGGTTCCCCGAGGTTCACAATGCCTTCATGATCTTTGGTGGACCCTCAGCGTGCCTTACGGTGTGGCAGCGAAAGAGGGAACGCCGAGAGGTTTTCTCGGTCAAGGTGGCCACTCCCCGGTACCTCGATTGGTCTCGGGAGGCAATCACCTTTGATCGGGACGACCACCTCGACCATGTTCCGAATCCCGGGCAGTACCCACTTGTTGTCGACCCGATCATCGGCAACACCCGACTCTCCAAGGTGTTGATGGACGGAGGCAGCGGCCTCAATATCCTATACGCCAACACCCTGGAGCTCTTGGAGATCGACCGATCGAGGCTCCGAGGCAACGTCACACCCTTCCATGGCATCGTGCCTAGGAAACGCACGCGACCCCTCGGGCGCATCGACCTTCCCGTCTGCTTCAGCACCCCCTCCAACTACCGCAAGGAAGTCCTTACCTTTGAGGTGGTCAGATTCGGAGGAACCTACCATGCCATCCTGGGGCGGCCGTGCTACGCCAAGTTCATGGCAGTTCCCAACTATACCTACCTCAAGCTCAAGATGCCAGGCCCCAGTGGTATCATCACGATTGAGTCCACGTACGAACACACATACGACTGTGACATCGAGTGCATCAAGTACGCCAAGGCTCTTGCCGAGGCCGAGACCCTTATCGCCAACCTCGACCAATTCAGTGGCGAGGCGCCTGACTCCAAGCGTCGGGCAGGGACGTTTGAGCCCACGGAGGCCATCAAGCTCGTCTCGGTCAACCCCGCCTACCCCGACGACCGGGCGCTAAGGATCAGTGCAACCCTCGACATCAAATAGGAAGCCGTGCTCGTCGACTTCCTCTGTGCGAATGCCGACATATTCGCATGGAGTCCCTCGGATATGCCAGGCATACCAAGGGAGGTCGCCGAGCACACCTTGGATATCCAGGCTGGTTCTAGACCAGTGAAGCAACGCCTACGCCACTTCGATGAGGAAAAGCGTAGGGCGATCGGTGAGGAGGTGCAGAAACTCTTGGTGGCCGGGTTCATCAAGGAAGTGTCCCACCCAGAGTGGCTGGAGAACCCCGTGTTAGTTAGGATGAAAAATGTGAAATGGAGGATGTGTGTAGACTACACTGGGTTGAACAAAGCTTATCCAAAAGTCTCCTTCCCATTACCCTGAATTGATCAGATCGTTGACTCCACTGCTGGGTGTGAGACTGTGTCTTTCCTTGATGCGTATTCTGGTTACCATCAAATCAAGATGAAAGAGTCCGACCAGCTCACGACTTCTTTCATCACCGCATTCGGCATGTACTGCTATGTGACTATGCCTTTCAACCTCAGAAACGTAGGGGCCACATACCAGCGGTGCATGACCCAGGTCTTTGGCGACCACATCGGGTGGACCGTCGAGGCCTATGTGGACGACATCGTGGTCAAGACCAGAAAGGCCGAGGATCTCGTCAACAACTTAAAGATAGCCTTCAAATGCCTTAGAGAGAAGGGCATCAAGCTTAATCCTGAGAAGTGTGTATTCGGGGTCCCCCGAGGCATGCTCTTGGGATTCATAGTCTCGGAATGCGGCATCGAAGCCAACCCAGAGAAGGTCTCGGCCATAACCAGCATAGGACCAATCAGAGACCTCAAGGGAGTACAGAGGGTCATGGGATGCCTTGCGGCCCTGAGCCGCTTCATCTCGTGCCTCAGCAAAAAAGGCTTGCCTCTGTACCGACTCTTGAGAAAATCCAAGCGTTTTTCTTGGACCCCCGAGGCTGAAGAAGCCCTCGATAGACTCAAAGCGCTGCTCACAAATCCTCCCATCCTGGTACCCCCAGCCAGGGACGAGGCCCTCCTACTCTATGTCGCCGCAATGACCCAAGTGGTCAGCGCTGCCGAAGTAGTAGAAAGGCAAGAAGAGGGGCATGCTCTACCCACCCAATGACCTATTTACTTCATCAGCGAAGTGCTCTCTGAGACCAAAACACGTTACCCCCATATCCAGAAGCTGGTCTACACCGTAGTCCTAGCTCGGCGCAAGCTGCGTCACTACTTCGAGTCTCACCCAGTGGCTGTGGTATCGTCTTTCCCCTTGGGAGAGATAGTCCATAACCGGGAGGCCTCAGGTCAGATAGCCAAGTGGGCCGTCGAACTTGTGGGGGAAACCTTGACTTTTGTGCCTCGAAAAGCAATTAAGTCTCAGGTCTTGGCTGATTTTGTGGCTAAGTAGACCGACACCCAATTACCACCTGCCCAAGTCCAGACAGAATGCTGGACCATGTACTTCAATGGGTCTCTGATGAAGACCGGGGTAGGCGCGGGACTCCTCTTCGTCTCGCCCCTCGGAGTACACATGCGCTACATGGTGCGGTTCCACTTCGTCACCTCCAACAATGTGGCTGAGTACGAGGCCCTCGTCAACGGCTTGCAAGTCGCCATCGAACTTGGGGTACGACGTCTTGATGTCCGGGGTGACTCGCAGCTCATCGTCGATCAAGTCATGAAGGAGTCAAATTGCCTCGACCCCAAAATGGAGGCTTACTACAAGTTGGTACGTCGCCTAGAAGACAAGTTCGATAGTCTTGAACTAAACCACATTGCGCGGAAGTACAACGAGGCTGCCGATGAACTGGCAAAGATGGCCTCGGCATGGGCTCCGGTCCCCCTGAACATATTTGCCAGGGACCTTCACAAACCTTCCATTGACTACACCTTGGTAACAGAGGAGGGCCCACCTGTGGAAACCACGGCGAGGCTCGACGCCCCCTCTACTGCCGAGACCCCCTCGACCGAGCCCGAGGTCATGGAAGTCAACACCGAGCCTCCGTAGACCGACCAAGACGTGGATTGGCGAATCCCGTTCCTCAATTGGCTCGATCAGGGGGAGCTTCCTAGCGACAGGACCGAAGCCCGATGGCTCACGCGCCGAGCCAAGACTTACGTCCTCTACAATGATGAATTGTACAGGCAAAGTCCCTCCGGTGTCCTCCAACAATGTATCACTGCCGAGGCGGGCCGAGCCCTGCTTTGGGACTTGCACGCAGGCGCCTACGGGCACCATGCGGCGCCTCGGACGCTCGTAGGAAATGCTTTCTGCCAAGGGTTTTACTGGCCGATGGCGGTCGCCGATGCCACCAAGCTAGTACGCTCCTGCGAAAGATGTCAGTACTATGCTCGACAAACACATCTCCCAGCCTTGGCTCTCCAAACCATCCCCATCACGTGGCCATTTGCCGTATGGGGGCTCGACATGGTCAGGCCTCTGCAAAAGGCCCCCAGGGGCTACACCCATCTACTGGTATCAATCGACAAGTTCTCCAAATGGATCGAGGCTCATCCGGTCAATCAAATCAAATCCGAGCAGGCAGTGATGTTCTTCACTGACATTATCCACAGGTTTGGGGTTCCTAACACCATCATCACTGATAACAGGACATAGTTCACCGACAAAAAGTTCCTGACGTTTTGCGATGACCACCACATCCGTGTGGCCTGGTCGGCCGTAGGACACCCAAGGACCAACGACCAAGTGGAGCGTGCCAACGGCATGATCCTACAAGGCCTCAAGCCAAGAATTTACAACCGGTTGAAAAAGTTTGGCAAGAAATGGCTCGCCGAACTCTCATCGATCATCTGGAGCCTAAGGAACACTCCGAGCCAAGCCATGGGGTTCACGCCTTTCTTCCTAGTCTATGGGGCCGAGGCCATCCTCCCCACTAATTTGGAATATGGTTCCCCAAGGCTACAAGCCTATAATGAACAAAGTAACCGCACCACCTGAGAGGACGCCCTTGATCAACTGGAGGAAGCCCGAGACATCATGCTACTACACTCAGCTAAATACTAGTAGACCCTACGGCGTTATCAGGCCCGGCGCGTCCGAGGCCGAGACTTGAAGGTAGGCGACCTGGTGTTGAGACTAGCACAGAGCAACAAGGGCCGCCACAAGTTGACCCCGCCATGGGAAGGACCATACATCATCACCCAAGTACTGAAGCCCGGGACCTACAAGCTGACCAACGAGAAGGGCGAAGTCTTCACCAACGCTTGGAACATAGAACAGCTACGTCGCTTTTATCCTTAAATTTCCAAGCATTGTATATATTGTTTCTCGGAATACAATTAAAAAGCGTTCATTAGTTGGTCTAATTTTTTGAGAACCCCCCCCCCCCCGAGCCCATCGTGGGTCTCGGCAATATGATAACACGGTAAGGGAGACTCGGCTCTGCCTTGGCAGAACCAAGCCTCCCTCAGGGGCTAGATGGGGGACTCCCCCTAAGTTCCACGCACCATTCTTCAGTCGTTTTTCGAAAAAAAAATTCTACACCAAGTCTCTAGCATGCTCTGACGAATCGGTTGTAAAAACCCCTTGGACCAAAGTCTGTTTCCTAAGCAAGAGGTCGGTAGCGTCGCGAGACAGCCTACGCCTCTGGGCTATGGAACTCCCTCACTACCTCTCGCCCAAGGGACGGCTTAGGCTCCAAGGAGGTGTTTTGCAAACAAAATTTGATCAGGAGCAACAGAGGGCAGA
The DNA here is from genome assembly GCF_019320115.1 of Miscanthus floridulus. Lineage (NCBI taxonomy): Eukaryota > Viridiplantae > Streptophyta > Magnoliopsida > Poales > Poaceae > Miscanthus > Miscanthus floridulus. Next base: position 193,115,245 of record NC_089580.1, read on the forward strand.
GGCTCGGAAACACGAGAAAAACAACTAAGAAACACAAATACTTCAAAAAGAAAGGCCTCGACGGCCACAAGCGTTACGATACAAAGATAATTCCTACTCTATTTTTACATGGCCACTTGGGCCCAGGTCAAGGCTCAGGGCCTCCAGCATCGGCAGACGGTAAGGGAGGGACCACCTCCTCTTCGAAGAGCGTCGCCAGCGCTATGCCAGGGCCTTCCACTACCTCCATCAGCTACATGACCGCCGCGTCGGCCTCCTCGTCATCATTAGGCAGGACATAGCCATCACTGATGGCCGGGAGGTCGACGCCAACATAGTGAGAGGAGATGACGGCCAACGCGCGCTTGACACCCGTGTGCAGCGCTCCTCGGAGCCACTCGCGCATCTGGCTACTCAGCGTGATCAAACGGCTCCTAAGGGAGCTACCTGACTGAACCCCTTCGACCTCCAAGGCCTCGCAGGCGGAAAGGGCGGCACATTTCAGCACCTCGTGCTCCTCGATCTCGGTCTCGAGCACCGTCTGCATTGCGTTGGAAGCCTCGGCTACCCGAGTAACCTCTGCCTCTGACTCTACACCATGGAAAATAGAATGAGGTTGAGCAAGGGAAAAAACAACCTAAACTAGGGGCGGAAGCCCACGGAACTCACCCTTTGCCTTCTATTCCTAGCGTCGGGTCTCGACCTGACAGGCCTCGACTTTCTCCTTCCAGCGCAGGGCCTCGGCCCGAGAAGCCTTGGCCTTTCGCTTCAAGCGCTGGGCCTCGACCCGAGAAGCCTCGGCCGCCCTAGAAGCTTCACTCCCTAGCTCTACGTCACACAAGGAAGTTAGGGAGCGAACATAAGGAAAAGAAAACAAAACAAGGGGACTAAAACTTACCCTCGACCATCCCCCTCCAAACCATAGCCTCGGTTTGTGAGGCCTCAGCTGCAGCAAGGGCCTCATCCAAGGCACCTTTCATCAGCTAGTGCATGTTCTGTTCTGCCCCTAGCTGCCCCGCAAGAGCAGTGGCCGAGGCCGTAGCTTCAACGGCTCGAGCCCGGAAGGCATCCCGATCGTTGGCCGCATGGGTGAGCTCCTCCTCCAACTCCTTGACCTGCGCCGCCAGAGGGGTGAGCTGCTCCTGGGCCATGGCCGCCTCGACCTTCACGTTGGCACAGCGAAGGCGGAGATCCTCCACCTCCACGCTTCACGCCACCAGAAGCTCGTTGGCACCCGCAAGCAGGCCCCTTTGCCGCTGGAGCTGGTCCCAGACGCCCCTCTCCCGCCAGAGAAAGACCGACTTCCCAAGGGACTAGGTCTTGAGCTCTTGGGGAAGTAGAACAGGGGTCATTGATTGCAACAAAACTCAAAAAAGACAACGTCGCGTGAGAAAAGAAAACGCGAACCTAGGCAACTCCGGATAGGTCATCGGCCACCACGGACAGCGCCGTCCGTAGCGACCACTCCACCAGCTAGCAGTATTGCTCGAAGGTGCCCTAGTGCCTACCCTCGGCTGCGCCCTTGAGGGTGAACAGAGGCTCCCCCTCAGGGTCGTCCTGGCTCTGCCACAACACCCGCGGGTCATCCCACCCACGAGGCTCGGGTCACGCCCGCACAAGGGCCGTGCTTCCCTTGCCCAAGATTAGAGCCGGTTGTTCCATGGTGCTAGTCTCCTCGGCGTCGACCACCTCCTGTGCCCGGGAAGTATCGTTGGAGGAGATTGGATAGACCTCTGCCTCCTGGGCGCTCTCTCGTAACAATGATGGGCCCTGAACCAAGGGCGCCACTAAGGCCTCCGCCGCCTTCATCTCCGCCTCCTAGATAGACTGCCTCGCCACCATCACATCGACCTTGGTGATCTCGAGGGCTCCGACCTCCGCAATTATGGCCTCGACGGTCTCGAGGGCTCTGGCCTCCGCCATCGTGGCCTCGGTGGTCATAGAAACACCGACCGTGGCCACTGCGGTCTCTGTGGTATTGGGTGCCCCAGCCTCCGTCGCCTCAGCCTCAGAGACACCAGGGGCCTCGGCAACCAAGGGCACCTCGGCCCCATCCGACTCACGAGCCTTGCCCTCATGGGGCGGAAGCACTCCCTCCCCCGTCTGTGTTGGGGTCGCCTCGGTGACCCCTCCTTGGGTGGCCGGCTCCTTCGGGTCGGCCCTCGCCGACGCCGCGCCGTGTTGTATAGTGGCTCGTGCCTCCTTCACCCAGTGGGCGAAGGAGCCGGGGCTTACCTTGAGCGCCTTAAGGGGCGCTAAGGGAAGCTTGTCCATAGGCCACTTCCGACTAAGGAAAAATCACCTATAGGGTCAGCACGAGACCAAAGAGCGAACAGAAGGCACTGCGACCCCACCAAAAATACACCTACCTCGAACGGGGTGGCAACCGCTTTGCCACGGCGACCCTCATCCACAAAGGTGGTGGCGGCGGCAGAGGCATCGCCTCCGTGTCCATCAGCGCCGGCTGGTCCTCAAAGGACCCTGGCGTCCCGTCGGTCCTCTACAGGGGCAGTTGTGTCACCTCCACCACCACTTGTTCCACCATCGCCATCAAGCCCACCGGGCTGACGGCGCGTTTGCCCAATGCCCGTGCCTCGAGCGTGTCGGCCTTGGCCCCGGAGCAGGCAATCGCCGACCCCGGGTCCGCTTCTCCTCCTCCCGGGAGTGCTGGGATGCTTGCCAATGCCCCGGGCACCACCTCCACTATGTCAGGGAGATGGTCTAGGGGACCTCGCCCCACCTCGCCCTCATCATCCCCATCTGAGACCTCTGTTGACAGTGACGGTGATGGGGATTCCTCCAAAGGAAGGCCATTCTTCCTTTGTTGACGACGGAGCTTGTCTAGCTCCTCGTGCGCGAGGATCTTCTTTGTGCGCTTCACCGCCTTGGCATCTTTCCGTTTTTTCTATGCATCGGCGTGCGCCCGATTGATCGCCTGCCGCCTCGCATCCTTGGGAACGGGCGGTAGAGAGGAGCGCACGTCCCTCATCCCCTGTAGGAACGACGAACACGCATAAGGGAGCAAGAAGTAAGGGGAAACAGAGGAGGCTCGGGGGCTACAGCGGCACATGACTTACCAGCGAGAGGAACCCCCGCGACGGTCACATCGTGATGGGGGTCAAGTTGCCGCCCCTCAGCTTCGCCTCTACCATCTCCCCCACCTGATGAACAATTTCCTCATCGGAAAGGGCGGAGGAGGACATCCGGATGCCCTCAATGGGCTCACCCGGCTTCATCTCAAACAGCCACCGCCACCGAGCCATCAGCGGCAGCACCCTTCGGCGGTGGAAGGCAGCCACGACCACAGCCATGGTAAGGCCACGGCCCCATAGCCTCTCTAGCCCCTCTAGAAGTGGCTATAGCTTGGGCTAGTTGTCCTTCAGGACACCATACTTCCATCTCTTTGGGCAGCTGCCCACAATCCGCCTAGTGTAGGGGGGAAGTCCTCCATCGTCATTACGAAGGTAGAACCAGCTCGTGTACCACCGGCAATTGGAGGACGCGAGCTGGGCCAGGATGTAGAGGTGCTAACGGTCCTGGCGCACTTGGAGAGTGCAGCCGCCGGCCCTCGTCGCCTTCCTCATACTCGATGTGCCCGTCGGCTTAGTGGTGTGCCCTGCCCAGAATAGATGGAGCCACAACTCCCAATGGGGAGCAATCCCCAAGTACCCCTCGCAGACAGCAACAAAGATAGCCACCTGAGCGATGGAGTTGGGGTTGAAGTTCTGGAGCTCCACGCCATAGTAGTGTAGGAGCGCCTGCATGAACCGATCCGCTGGGATGCCGAGGCCGCGCTCGTGAAAGGAGATGAAGCCCATGACATAGCCGTCGCGAGGCCTCGGCTCTGGCTCGCCATACGGAGCAATCCACTCTGGCCTAGTGGGGTCCATCACCGGACGAAGGAGTCCGCCATCGATGAGTGACTGGAGTGTCTCCATGGTAACATCGGAAGGATCCTAGGGGTCCGCCTCGACAACAACGATGTAGCCAGCCATGAGTGCGACAGAAGGATCAGATGCGGCGGTGAGTTTTTCTCTCTCTCCCACGCTCTCGTGTTCTCCCTGGCTCGCTCTTCTCCCTTCTTCTTCCCGGCACCCGCTGCTCTAGCGATGACTCGATGGAGGCAGAGCTAATGCAGGCAAGGTAGGGTGAGGAGGGGCGAGACTCTTCGAGTATTTATGCAGGGGGAATGCGAAATGAACGGGCGATGAAATTGGGGAAGTTTCCCCCCGATCCGGCGTAGTTAACCACGAGCCAATTTTGCCACCTAGGCGCCCACTTCTTTCCTATTAATTGTGGGAACAGTTACGTCCCATCCACCATGTCATGCTCAGCCACTATGGTAGTAGGCATCATTTCGCCTCCCCAGGAAACTGCCTCAAAAGGCACGCCACCTGTTGCCGAGCCAATGGGGAAGACATCCCCCCCGGCCTATTCCTTTCAGATGAAGGAACCAGGCCCCGAGCCTATTACGGTTCAGGGGTTCAAAGGCTAGGCCCCAAGGGGTTTCGACAGCTGCCCTAGGACAACAGAGTTAGGGATGACCACGGGTGAGCCTATACGGGGCTGAGGCCCAAGCAAGCGAAATACTTGGGATGCCCTAAGTCATGTTCGAGACCGGCAGGGAAGTCTCCGAATGGGATCCCATCGAAGGGAGGCACCGAGCCACCGAGGCCCAGCAAACGGCCTTAGCACCCACTAGAGAAACCCTTTGGTACTCTTGGAGTGTGTCTCTGGACCACTAGCCGTCCCCTAGCGAACGGGGCACGGGCCTCCACTCGGACTTACCCGATAACAGCTCACCGGAAGTGCTAACGCTCGTGCCCATCGAGGGTAGCCTGGCACATTCCACCCCTCCTTCCGAGCAAAAAGGAAGCGTAAGGGTCGTACAAAAAAGTTAGGGGAGCTCCCGATGGCCCTCTCGCCCCGTGCAGAGGCTAGGAAACTCTTCCTGCAACCCTGTCGAGACCCAGCAGCTCCAGCTCACACCCGAATGGGCTCGGCAAACAAACCCTCCGTCTAAACGAAAAGGATATGTGAGGGTCGAATAAAAAAGGCAGAGGACCCCCGACCGCCCTCTTGCTCTGGGCGGAGGCTCGGGGGCTCCTCCTGCACCCTAGACAAAGACAAACGGTCTAAGTCCATGCTAGAAGTTTTGTTACAAATACGATAAAGGACACCGAGCCCGTTACGGTCCAGGGGTTCGAAGGCTGGGTCCCCAGAGGTTTCGACAGCTGCCCTAGGGCAACAGAGTCAGGGATGACTTTGGGGCGAGCCTACGAATGGCCGAGGGCCGAGCGAATAATTGCTCGGGGCGTCCTAAGTCGTGTCCGAGACCGACAGGGAAGTCTCCGAATGGGATCCCACCGTAGGGAGGCACCGAGCCACCGAGGCCCAGCGAACGGCCTCGGCACCCACTAGAGAAACCCTCTGGTACTCTTGGAGTACGTCTTTGGACCGCTAGCCGTCCCCTAGCGAACGGGGCACGGACCTCCACTCGGATTCACCCGATAACAGCTCACCAGAAGTGCCAACGCTCGTGCCCATCGAGGGTAGCTTGGCACGTTCCACCCCTCCTTTCAAGCGAAAAGGAAGCGTGAGGGTCGTACCGAAAGCTAGGGGAACCCTTGACGGACCTCTCGCTCTATGCGGAGGCTAGAGGGCTCTTCCTGCAACCTCGCCGAGACCCCTGTGACTCGAACTCGCACTTGTGGGCTCAGCAAATATGATGAAAACTCCTCACTCAAATACGAAAACAAAAAAAGCCCTTGGAGGAGTAACTCCACTCCTCTAGGGCCTCGGGGGCTACACCCGGTGGGTGCGCTCGCGCGCACCCACCGAAACCTCAAGAAACAAAACACAATCCCTACGGGAGCGACTGCAAACCAAGTCCCGATAAATCCTCAGGGAGAATGCACTCACCCTCCCTGAGGCTCGGGGGCTACTGTCGGGTACCATAAAATGGGGTACCCCAAGCGTACACCAAAAGAGGCACTAAAATCCCATCAACAGAAAAGTTAGAGGGAAAGCCATGGGCTCATAACCAGCCCTGTCTGAGCCCACTCGGATCTCTGCATCACCTCATGCCTCTCATGGGAGATCTCGGCAAGGAGACACAATCTCCGTCTCGCGCGAGGCTTTATCCTCCATCTCGCACGAGGCCTTATCCTCCGTCTCGCACGAGGCTGGCTTATCCGTATCCCGTCGCCCCCACCTCGGCTGGTCTTCTTGACAGCACGTCATGTCCCATTAATACGTCAACCACTCCCGCAATCTCAGCCGGACGATGGCTCAACACCGTGGAATGGCCGATGGGACATGAGGTCGCATCAGCGCCATACTGGCTGAGACAGGGTGTGGTGGGGATTACCGGCCACTGTACTTTGACGCTGTGCCCACGATCAGCGCCCGCACTACACTATGCCCCGTGATCCCCGCCTCAAAAACAACATGACATGGGCAGCCTGGCCCAAGTCATCACCGCCTTCGAACCAACACACCAGATCAACCACTCCCTCCGGGCCTCGGCATTCTGCACCAAGGTCTCAGCTATCTCGGGATTCGTGTCTGCCGAGACCCCCCCACTGTGGTGCGGCCTCGGCGCCGACCGAGCCGTGGCCCCGCGCACAGTCAGTCCACAGCGACTCGCATGCTGACTGCCGCACTCGCTCCGAGGCAGTCCTGGAGCTCCCATGATGCACAGGATCGGATGTGACCTACACGCCACCCTAGTATTCCAAGAACATACCACTCCGACGACCACGCCGCCACAGGAACAGGCTATAGGGCTCGGACACGCCGCCTCCGTTCGCACGACGCCGTATAGTTAGCACATGTACTGTCTTTGTCCTCCCTTCAACTATAAAAGGAAAGGACCTAGGCCATTTAGGGGGAGGGAGGGACTCACGAAGAACAACGCCCTATAACACACACTTCCCCGCCGCCTGAGAGCAACGTCTCAAGTAGCCCACATCACACCTCGCCGAGACCAGGGACTAACTCCCTCTCTCACCTAGCTTGTAAGCCCCTACTATGAGCACTTCAGTGCAAGGAATATAAGATCGATCTCTTAGACTGGACAAAGGGCACCGATTGCCTAAACCAGTATAAGCCTTGTGTCTCTTTGCATCACCATCCGGGATTGGGAACACGCAGTTCAAATTCACTGGTTGGTTGAGGACCCCCTGGTCCGAAACACCGACATTATTTGGCACTAAATAATCTCCTTGACATCTTCCCCATGTCATTCTCTTGAAATACACCCCTTGACCTTCCCTTTGATTCACCAAGCTCTCCACATTTCAAAAACCTCCTTGAAATTCAAATTCTAATCCATTTAAATTGTGCTTAGTTTGTTTCTAAAAATAGAAAAGGAATTCATAAAAAGGAAATGGACAACGGGATCGATTCCTCGCCCTCCCCCTTTTGAGCCATGAGGCCGCCTGCCTCCTCTACCGCTTTGGGCCGCCACCAGCCTAGGCCCATGCACCCTCTTTCCCTCTCCCTTCGCACCCGCTTGGTCTGTCCCGACCAGGCCATCTGGCCCAATGCAGCGCATAGCTCTTTCCCCCCTCTCACCGACATGATGACCCCACCTGTCATCATCATCTTCCTCAGCGAGCCATTAACGTAAATACCACGTCGAGCTTTGTCGCCTCGGCCGCGCTGTAACCACCTTACTCCGACGAAATGGATAAGGATGGGAACACTGCCGTGGACCCCATGAAGCTTCACGACTTGCACGCTCTCTCTCTCCTCTGCCACGCGGCAGTGTCCGAGCGCCCAACCATTGCCACCGCCATGGCTGGACTCCAACCTAGCTCACCTCTAGCCTAGGAATTGATAAGCTTGTACTGTTGCGAACCGCCTTAGGATGCTGTGTACACCCGGGAAGTGTACACAGGATGCTACAAAACCCATTTCCATGCATAGAAAAATTCCTAGAAAATTCCTAAATAAACTAGGTACACCCTAGATCCTACACAAGCATTTCCACCTCATTTTCATTACTCTAATTTCTAGAAATAATTACCAAGTTGTATTCAACATATTCATTTCCTATTTAAACTTTCATAAATCTTATCTTCTCCATCCTAACTCCAAATTACTTGATTCTTCCACAAAAATATTCTAAATTCAAGCTCCACTTATTCAAGCCTTTTGTTCTATTATTTGGTGCTCATTTAAATTCTAGTCTGATTGCTTTTCCTTTTCTATATATTTAAATTAAATGCTAACTGTAGTAGTAGCCGTCACTGTAATAGTAGTTAAACCCATATTTTTGCGTATGTGCACGTACCATGACACATACTCAAATATATATCCGTACTCAATCACCTAAAATGGTAGCCACCCATATATATACATACAAGGATATACCCGATACCCAGGTATACACCTATGTATGGTAACTTTATTTTCTACCTTTCTCCATCCTAACTAATCTTGGGCACATACATATGCATGTGCGTATGTGTCACTAACCCGGTGGACCTGTAGAGACTAGCCAGGTCATCTATGATGACTTGGTCTGGCTTTCTCTTTCAGGTTCACATAATAGTGAAGCCTAATAATGTGCTCTAGTTTTTCATCAGACCTACTGTTGGTATTTATTAACGCAAAAAGAATATGAAGGATTTCGCAAGCGCAAAGAATACCATTGTAGCATTTTACCGAGAGTATTCCAGGTATTGTTATTTATATTTTACCACAAGGAAACAATGGAGTAAGACTTATTGAGTAATTGAGGAATATTGTAACACCCTCAGTGTTACATTGTATAGCTTTTTGCTAAAACACTACATCAACATCATACTTGTGTAAAAATGAGTGGAGTATTGAGTATAAAGTAATGTACATAACTTGAAACGTTCATCGGCAACACAAAACAAATGCTACATTTCATGTCGCTTTATATCGTTTAGGATTCTAAGTGATTTTTTATCGAACAAAAATGCTATAGAACGCTTATGCGAAACTTTGATAAAGTTCATAGTACGAACTTCATAGGCGACGATAAAATACATGCGGTCGAGGATGGGGTTCTCTAGCTAGTGTATCAAGTAGCTTGGAAAAGGAATTCGACGTGAAACTGTTTGAAGCTTAGTCATTTCGTGTAAGTTTGAAAATGGGTCAACAAAGCCATGTTCGACAATTTTTGTAGAATGATCGGGTTAAGCAGTGGCAAGATGTTTTGGCTTAGATTGATAGCCCAATATACCCTCTTGAGTATAGAATAACCGGTTTGGGTTTTGGATCATCGAGTTGGTTTTTGTAGCAACTTTAAAAAGCGTGCACGACACGGTTTCTACCTCCGGGCGCGGTCACCACCTCGGTTCACCCTGGCACCGCTGCACTGGCCTGCCTAGCGCGCTGTTGCATCGGCCGCGTTGCCACTACCATGCCTGTGCATGCATGCCCGCGCATGTGGCCCCTGCGCTGCTGGCCATGGCCTCCTGCCACCACGCACTGGCACGCAGCTCGCACCGCCAATGTTGCCGTTGCCACATCCTGGCAGCCTGCCCATGCCCCTGCCAACGCACTGGCCGGTCTTACCACTGGTCATGAGCTGTAGGCCATGCTGTCGCTGCTATGCCTGGCACGCCACGCATACACATGGTGCACGCGCACGTCATGCCTGGCAGGCCTAGTCTTTTCACCACCGTCACGTTGCGCTGCGGTCCAGTCACGCTGCACCTCGGCCACCGCTGCCACGCGGCTACTACTGTAGTTGACTTCCGCCTACCTCTGCCAGCACGCCCATGCTTGATGCGACCTGATGCTGAAGCTCTCCCTGGCTGGCACGTCCACTATGACCCAAAGGACCGAGCATCGTCGGCTTACGTGTTAGGCCATGCGGCCAGCCGTCTAGAGCATGCCTCGCGGTTGCCCACTACCTTGTAGCCCATGCATGATTGATCACAATGTGGACGACCATGTCATGCCATGGCAGTAATGAGACAAGCCTCACCTGTCCTCCCCCGTCTCCGTTGTCGACATGGCCGATGGGCCCGCTCCCTTTGATTCACCATGATGGTGGCACCGTAATCAAATTAGCCACGTCCTCGGCTCCACTGGGTAGCCAATCACTCACCTGACCCCACCTAGCTGCAAGTATCGCCACACCATGCCCCAATTTGGACCTGCCGCTCCGCTGAGTCCTTAAGACCGGGTTGGTATGCGCCGTTGGCAAGCCACTTATCTAGAGCAGCTTGTGGCAATTCCTTGCACTGCTAGTCTTGCCTCGATCTGCTAATCACCCTACACACCACTGTCAAAGCTCTACCGCTGCCTAGCCTGCCCTGACATAGCCGTGCCATTGCCATGCGCCGCCGCACCACCCGTGCACATGTGGCTAGCTCGGCTCGGGCCGTCTCTAATCGAACCACCACCTCAATTAGTTCCGTGGTGAGTCCCTTGAGCTCACTAGCTACCCCTTTTGCCCTGGCTTTGCTGTCATTCACCAGAACGCCACCGCCATGGCTGTAGGGTCTCTACCACCATGGTTCAAACTCGCTGCAATGTCCTGGCTCATGCTTCCTTCGCCCGACGCTTTGTGTTCACTCCTAGGTAAGTGTCGGCTCTATAGTTAGGGCGGGGAAGGGCTGATGGGGCTGGTGTAGCCACCGGTGCCAGCGCCACCATGTGGGTGCGCGCACGGGTGCCTAGGGGGGTATTGCTGTTGTGAAGATAGGAAGTTCCAAGGGTGTAGCTGTAAGATAGTAGACTAGCAGAATAGTGCGCTTATTGCTCGTGTGATTATAGAGTAGTCCAAGGGTGCCTTTGCATATTGACCGACACGTGTGGGTCCTCCCCGCCATGGGCCGTCGTCGCTCTAGGCTGGGCCGCGCCCGCGTGGGCTGTGCCGTGCGCTGCGCGCGTCATGTTGGTTTGGGCTGAGCCGAAGCGTGTTGGACCATGCGGTAGAATTGGGTTGTTCAAATTCCAGTGGAGTATGAATGTTTATTCAATAATAGTTTGAGCTAAACTTTGAAAAATAGTAGTAAATTCTATAGATATCCAAAAATAGTGAAACCAAGTTTGTTAGGTTCACAAAAATACCATCCACCTGTTAGTGTAGTGAGATTATAGTTAGCTATGACAATGGTAGGTTCATAAATTCAAACTAGAAAGCTAAGTATTACATAGATTAATATTTGTGGGAATTTTTGTGGTAAATTGGTGATAGCTATTGCTATGAAAATTTTACAGTAGGCTCACTAGATTATTATGTACTTGCTGTAAAATGTGGTAAAGGTAAATGGTGACCAGGCAGGGATGTGATTTGGGTATTGGTGGGTGTAAGGGGTTGTGTCCTACGGCCAACAGGGCATAGCTCAATTACACTTTTTCCCTGTCTGTGTCGATTAAGGACCGATCATTGCGTAAGGCATCATGAGCAAGTCACATATTTATTATCCCGAGCATATACTTGGGTATGGGCGTAGGGAAGACTCTTTCCGGACCGACTGATTGGAGGTGGAGATGGTGGAGGTCCTTGCACCGCACTGAGTCCAGGACTCAGGAGTGGGGGCTTGGAGTCCAAATTTGGACGGAGACCTAGACACCTAGGACAGGAGGGTGATGGGTTAGTCCTACTTGTGCCTGGGGTATAAGTGGGGCATGTGTTTTTGGGGTACCCAGCTGGGGGCATTGATTCGTGAATTATCGGGCAATCGGTATGGCTTGTTTTGTGTCTAGCACTGTAGTAAGAACTGAAAGATGGAAGATGATGAAATAGAACTGTTTGCTCAACTCTTGCTTGAAAGTAGAACAGGTGCTTACATAGAATGGATAGATAATAAATTAATATGGCTATTAATAATATCATAAGTAAGGACTCACTAATAGTATTGCTTTCTGCCAAAAGAAAACCAGCAAACCATAAAGCTTATCATATTCCTTGGAGTCGAGACATTATTCCCACTAGTCGGATAAGTCTTGCGAATACATTATGTACTCAGGGTTTATTTACCCCTGTTGTAGGTAATGCATGAGAAGTACCTTTGTGTGGAGGATTCTTCTAGTGGGCTCAGACGGATCCTCGTCCCTTATCGCTAGATATTTATTTTTAAATTCTGTTGTTTATTTTTTCACACTTTGACATTTGGTAATGTAATAATGTAATTTCTAAGAACTTCTAATGTATGAAATGGATAAGTATTGTAACTCATTCTCATTATTGGATCCTTGGGAAAAAGGTGGATCTTTTGGGTTCTCCCTTGGGGTGTGCCTGATGGATACCACCGCTGTAGCTTGCTTTTGGGGTGCTTAGAGTCTAGTGGAAGATGAGCACCTCCATAAGCATATTATTTTGGGCGGTTCTGCCATAGTTGGTACCAGAGTAAATAATGGTTACGAGTTTCATCACTCTTTTTCAAAACTTAAAAATTTGACCAACAAAAGTTTTGCGAAAAGTAGGATGCGATTACATTATGTAAATAAGTATAAGCCCTAGCAATATGGTCTATCTAGGATAGCGGCACTGGTTTTAACTAATCAGTTTTCTATAGGTACACTGACTTACATTACGTAAGAAATCACTTATTATATGGAAAGTGAGTGTGCGATGTGCCAAAAATTTTATGAATGCTACTATATTCTGGCTTAAGTGAACGTATAGCTGAAGCATGCATCATGAGAATAACATCTTGCTTAAACTAAAAGCCCTACACATATGATTGGATTAGTAAATTGATAGGATTAACTAAAGAAATTGTTTAATAAATATGATGTCATTTCTCTAATCCCTTGCTTCTGATCAGGAAGGTTGTTCTAATTGGATGGTTACTATCTCTTATAGATGAATCTAAGGTCCAGACATGGGAGCACCAGTGCTGGGGTAGCTCATGGTCCTGGCGAGGGCCAAGGTGAGAGTGGCCGGACCAATGAGCACGACAGCGGGGGGGGGGGGGGGGGGGGGGGGGGTAAGGAGGCTCTACTTCTGGCTCCTCATCCTTTTCTGCTGCCACCACCGCCACTGCCAATGACTTATGCTGAGATGATGGCAGAACTGATGGCTACTCACTGTGAGTCAGCCCGTGCCATGGAGCTAATGGCACAAGCTATCGCTGGCTTCGCCTATGGAGGCCACGGGGGCAATGGTGGGAATAGGGGGTGGTGCCCGCCGTCCTAAGGGAGCCTCCTCTTACTAAGATTTCCTCAAGACCCACTTGCCCACTTTCATGCTGATAGATGAGCCTCTAGATGTGGAGCACTGGCTTCGCATTCTAGAGCAAAAGTTTCTATTGCTCATTGTGGCCGATGAGCAGAAAGTGTGCTTTGTAGCACAACAACTATTGGGGTCTGCAAGTGCATGGTCAGATACTTTCCATGCCTTGCAGCAGCCACATCATCCAGCAACCTAGTAGGAGTTCACCGCAGCATTCAGAGAGTTCTATATTTCTGCTGGTGTCATCAACCGGAAGCTGACTAAGTTTCTAGAGCTGCGACAAGGGAGTATGATAGTGATGGACTATGTTAATAAGTTCAATCACTTGTCCTAGTATGCTTGCATTCATGTGGACACTGATGAGAAGAAGAAGGACCGCTTCTTTCATGGCCTCTATTATATCCTTCAGGAGAAGCTGTACATGGTGAACTATCAGACCTTAGGGGCACTGATGAACGCTGCCATCACCATGGAGGGCTTGCAGCAGGATTCCTAGGTAGAGTGGAAGAGGAAGCGGGTGGCCACAGGGTCCCTATCAATCATCAGGCGGGCATTCGTTTCGATGGCCCCAGCAGACTTCTCAGACTTCTTCCACATAGTACCGTGCACCCACTCAGTAGGTGTAGCCCTAGTAGCCTCAGGGACAACAGGTCTCACCTCGCCAAGGATTTGGGAACAAGCCTGGCACTTGTTTCAGTTGTGGCAAAGATGGCCACTATGCCCGAGAGTATCCCTAGAACTAGCCAACTCAGTCTGCTCAACCATTTGTGAACTCCAGGCTAGTCAAGCGGACTGTGATCAAGAGGAAGGTGCTAGCGAGCCGATCTAGATAGGTGAATTTCATAGATGTTGAGTAGATATTTGTAGCAGGAACCGGTTATGGCTGGTATGTTTACCATCGATTCTCTTCTAGCTTATGTGTTGTTTGATTCTAGTGATTCTGGTGCATCACATTTATTTATAAGCATGGAATTTGTATACCAGCACAATATACCACTTATGGCTATACTGTATGCCTATAGAATCCATACTGCGGGTTCACTGATGTGCATCAATACCCGAATGGACACAATAAACTTGGTATTAGCCACCCACACTTATCGCCTATAGTTCATGGTACCGCCTGGGCAAGGCATTGATGCAATCCTTGGAATAAACTGGTTGCGGATGTATGGGGTAGTCTTGGATTTGAAGCGGAGAAGTGTGGAATTATGACTTCCTTCTTCTAAGGATAGGATGTCTCTTCTTGTACCCTCAGATCCAATCTTACCTGTTGCTGCCCATGCTGAAGCCTCTCCTAATCTTACCTCCATCCCCGTAGTATGTGAGTTCCTGGATGTATTTCCTAAAGATCTACCTGGGTTGCCACCAGATAGAGAGGTGGAATTCTCCATTGCGCTAGAGCCTAGTACTGCTCCTATCTCTAGACGCCCATATCACATGGCTCCAAGGGAATTGGCGGAGATGAAGAAGCAGCTGGAAGAGTTGATGGGAAAAGGTTTCATCCATCCTAGTTCTTCACCATGGGGTTGCCCAGCCATTTTCGTGAAAAAGAAGGGTGGTACTCTATGGATGTGTGTGGATTATCACCCTCTTAATGCGGTAATAGTTAAGAACAAGTATTCTTTGCCCCACATAGATACTTTGTTCGATCAACTAGCTGGTGCCAAGATGTTCTCAAAGATTGACCTCCAATCAGGCTATCATCAGATCAAGATCAGACCACATGATATACCAAAGACAAGTTTTTCTACTAGGTATGGGCTGTATGAGTACCTAGTGATATCTTTTGGTCTCACCAATGCTCCTGCCTTCATGTACCTGATGAATTCAGTCTTTATGCCAGACCTAGACTAGTTTGTGGTAGTATTCATTGATGATATACTGATATATTCCAAGAATGATGAAGAGCATGCCCAACACCTTTGGATAGTACAAGCTCGACTAATGGAGCACAAGCTGTATGCTAAATTTAGCAAGTGTGAATTTTGGTTAGATCGAGTGCAGTTTTTGGGGCATGTGTTGACACCTGACGGTGTTTTAGTAGATCCTAGGAAGGTGCAAGATGTGTTGGATTAGAAGTCTCCCAAGTGTGTTCACTAGATTCATCAGTTCCTTGGTCTAGCTGGGTACTATCGGTGTTTTATCCCAGATTTCTCCAAGATAGCCTAGCCAATGACCAAGCTGCTCCAAAAAGAAGCTAAGTTTGACTAGAGTCCAACCTGTGAAGAAGCCTTCCAAGCTCTGAAGACATTTTTGACCACTGCTCCTGTGTTGGCCCAACCAGATATTGACCGACCCTTTGATGTATATTGTGATGCCTCGAAGATGGGGTTGGGGTATGTGCTTATGCAAGATGGGCGTGTGATAGCTTATGCTTGGTGCCAACTAAAAAAGCTCGAGGTGAATTACCCCATTCATGACTTAGAGCTGGCTGTTGTGGTCCACGCTCTAAAGATTTGGAGGCACTATCTGTTGGGCAACAAAGTGCATATCTTTATAGATTACAAGAGCCTCAAGTGTATTTTCACTTAGTCTGAGCTGAATATGAGGCAAAGGAGATGGTTAGAATTGATAAAGGATTATAACTTGGAAGTCCATTATCACCTAGGAAAGGCCGATGTAGTGGCTGATGCTTTGAACTGAAAGTCACACCAGGTTGAGAAAACACCTTTGTCTCTCAACCACGTAGAGGTGTTGGCTCACATTGCATTGACCTCAAAATTGCTAGAGCAGATTATTCTAGAGCAAAGGCAAGACCCTAAAGAAATTCCCCACATCAGAAAATTGATTGCTGAATGGCGTGGCCCTCACTTTAGTGTTGATGAGCATGGTGTAGTGAGATATAAGGATAGGCTAGTGGTTCCATTCAGTGAGGAGCTGAGGAGGAAGATTTTGAGTGAAGCCCATCATTTAAAGTTGTCTATTCATCCGGGCAGCAACAAGATGTAGCATGATCTGCGGCACTTGTACTGGTGGTCCAACATGAAGCAGGACATCACCTAGCATGTTGTGGAGTGCAACACTTGTGGTAGAGTTAAGGCAGATTATATGCGTACCCCAAGATATTTGTAGCCCTTGCCCATTCCTATGTGGAAATGGAAAGATATTTCCATGGATTTCATTGTGGGTTTACCCCCACACAACCAAGGGCTATAACTCTATCTGGGTCATTGTGGACCATCTCACTAAGTCTGCTCATTTTATCCTAGTGAAGATTTCATATACAACCAAGAAGTATGCAGAGATATACTTTGATTAGATTGTGACCCTACACGGTGTTCCCCTTACTATCATCTCTGATAGGGGATCAGTTTTTGTCTCTCACTTCTAGGAGCAACTCTAGGAGTGTCTTAGGACTAGTCTCCTCTGTAGTTTAGCCTATCACCCCTAGACTGATGGTCAAATAGAAAGGGTGAACCAGGTGCTCGAGGATATGTTGAGAGCTTGTGCCGTTTCTTTCCCTGAAAAGTGGGATGAATGCCTGAAGTTAGCTGAATTTTCTTACAATAATAGATACCAAGAAAGCATCCACATGGCACCATTTGAAGCTCTATATGGAGGAAAGTGTAGGACACCACTCAACTGGGTTGAAGTGGGAGACCGTGGGTACTTTGGGCCAAAATTCATCAAAGAGGCTCGAGAGCAAGTAAGCATTATTCAGAGTCACTTGAAGGCAGCTCAAAGCCAACAAAAAGCTTATGCAAACAAGCGAAGAAGGCCCTTAGACTTTGTAGCTAGAGATTATGTATATCTCAAGGTGTCTCCTATGAGAGGGGTGCATTAGTTTGGTGTCCATGGCAAGCTAGACCCTCGATATGTGGGTCTTTATCAGGTGTTGGAGCAGTGTGGCCTAGTTGCTTATCGTCTCTAGCTTCCCGATATTTTATCTGTGGTACATAATCTGTTTCATGTATTGCAATTGAAGAGATGTTTACGGGTTCTGGATGAAGCTATGGAAATTGAAGGGCTTACCCTCTAGCTAGATTTGACTTATGTTGAGCACCCTATCAAAATCCTAGATGAGAAAGATAGAGTGACTAGGAAAAGTGTGGTAAAGTTCTACAAAGTGCAATGGCAAAACCATTCAGAGGATGAGGCCATGTGGGAACAAGAGAGTTACCTATTGAAGCATTACCCCCACCTCCTTGCTAGTTCTAATAGTTAGTGGTTGTGTCGAAATGTATTTCCTACCTCCTTCTCACACTAGGCACATGAAATCTTAGGTTGAGATTTTGTTTTAGGGGGTAGATTTGTACCACCCTCGGTGTTACATTGTACAGCTTTTTGCTAAAACACTACATCAGCATCATACTTGTGTGAAAATGAGTGGAGTATCGAGTATAAAGTAATGTACATAACTTGAAACGTTCGTCGGCAACACGAAACAAATGCTACATTTCATGTTGCTTTATATCGTTTAGGGTTCTAAGTGAATTTTTATCGAACAAAAATGCTATAGAATGCTTATGCAAAACTTTGATAAAGTTCATAGTATGAACTTCATAGGTGATGATAAAATACATGCGGTCGAGGATGGGGTTCGCTAGCTAGTGTATCAAGGAGCTTGAAAAAGGAATTCGACGCGAAACCGTTTGGAGCTTAGTCATTTCGCGTAAGTCTAAAAATGGGTCGACGAAGCCATGTTCGATAATTTTTGTAGAATGATCGGGTTAAGCAGTGGTGAGATGATTTGGCTTAGTTTGATAGCCCTATGTACCCTCTTGAGTATAGAATAACTGGTTTGGCTTTTGGATCATCGAGTTGGTTTTTGTAGCAACTTTAAAAAGCATGCACAACACGGTTTCTACCTCCGGGCGCGATCACCGCCGCGGTTTGGCCTGGCACCGCTACACTGGCTAGCCCAGCGCATGGTGCCACACCGGCCGCATCGCCACTGCCATGCGACTACTGCTGCGGTTGACTTGCACAACTGCACGCGTGAGCTTGCCCACCTGCCTTTGCTAGCACACCCGTGCTTGATGCGATGAGACGCTAAAGCTCTCCCTAGCCGACGCCGTCCACTACGACGCAAAGGACCGAGCATCGTCGGCTTGCATGTTAGGCCATGTGGCCAGCCATCTAGAGCATGCCGCATGGTTCCCCACTGCCCTATAGCCTATGCGTGATTGATTACAGTGTGGACGGCCGTGTCACGCCATGGTAACAATGAGACAAGCCTCACCTATCCTCCCCATTCTCCATTGTTACCATGGCTGACAGGCCTGCTCCCTTTGATTCGTTGTGATGGTGGCACCATAATGAAATTAGCCACGTCCTTGGCTCCACTAGGTAGCTAGTCACTCACCCGACCCCTCCTAGCTACAAGTATCGCCTCACCGTGCCCCAATTTGGAGCTATCGCTCCACCAGGTCATTAAGATTAGGTTGGTATGTGCCATCGACAAGCCACTTATCCAGAGTAGCTCATGGCAATTCCTTGCACCGCTAGTCTTGCCTCCATCTGCTAATCACCCTATGCACCTCTATCGAAGTTGTACTGCCGCCTAGCCTGCCCTGACGTGGCCATGCCATCATCATGCGCCGCCGCACCGCCCATACGCACGTGGCCAGCTTAGCTCGGGCCATCTTTGATCAAACCAGCGCCTCGATTGGTTCCGTGGTGAGTCCCTTGAGCTCACTAGCTACCCCTTTTGCCTCGGCTTTGCTGTCAGTCACCGGAACGCCACTGTCGTGGCTGTAGGGTCTCCGCCACCGTGGTCTAAACTCGTTGCAACGTCCTAGCTCATGCTTCCATCGCTCGGCGCTTCATGTTCACTCCTAGGTAAGTGTCGGCTCTGTAGTTAGGGCAGGGAAGGGCTTATGGGGCTGGCATAGCCACCGATGCCAACGCCGCCGCGCCGGTGCGTGCGTGGGTGCCCAGGGGGGTATCGCTATTATGAAGATAGATAATTTCGAGGGCATAACTATAAGATAGTAGACTAGCAGAATAGGGTGCTTAGCGCTCGCGTGATTATAGAGTAGTCTAAGGGTGCTTTTGCATATTGATCGGCGCACGCGGGTCCTCCCCGCCGCGGGCCGTCATTGCTCTAGGCTGGGCCGCTCCCGCGTGGGCTATGCCCTACGTTGCACGTGTCGCGCTGGTTTGGGCCGAGCCGAAGTGCGTTGGGCTGCACGGTAGAATTGGGTTTTTCAAATTCTAGTGGAGTATCAATGTTTATTCAATAATAGTTTGAGTTGAACTTTAAAAATAGTAGTAAATTCTATAGATGTCCAAAAATAGTGAAACCAAGTTTGTTAGTTTCACAAAAATACCATCCACCTGTTAGTGTAGTGAGATTATAGTTAGCTATGACAATGGTAGGTTCATAAATTCAAACTAGAGAGCTTAGTATTATGTAGATTAATATTTGTAGGAATTTTTATGGTAAATTGGTGATAGCTATAGCTATGAAAATTTTAAAGTAGGCTCACTAGATTATTATGTACTTGCTGTAAATTTTGTAGCCCTAGAGTAAGTTGACAAATAGAGTAGCTATTATGTTTGTTTTATCGTATATAGATTAAATCGATATTAGGAGTAAGAATACCTTTAGTTGCTGTGATAATGTATGTCATGCTTCGTACTTGTTAGTGGTAACAGTAGGTAACTTAGTACCTTAGCCAGTAGCACTAACTAGTAGTTAGACAGATGCATTTTTATTTTAAGAGTTGTTGTTGCTATATTACTAAGTATTACATCATTATTTCATGCATGTAGATCACGAGTTGGTAGAGTTTGTGCCCATGGACGAACAGGAGTATGAGGAAGTCATTGAGGAGTATGAGGAGGAGATCCTCATGTAGGAGGGAGCTCCAGAGCCTTTTGGTGCTGACTTTGCTGACCCGTCGCCTACCCAAGGCAAGCCCTAGTGCATAACCCTTATTTTAATGATCACTGAATATATATATATGATGTGCATTTACGTACATATATTTTATGGAAACTACATGCATAAATATATCTACCTATGAGTCCTACTAGTACAGGTCGAGTAGCTGCTATGCTCAGGATATCAGTAGCGTGAGAACCTACCGTTACCTACAAATAGGTGATAAATATGATCACTCATAATAAATTAATACGACTATTAATAATATCAGAAGTAAGGACTCACTAATAGTATTGCTTTCTGCCAAAAGAAAACCAACAAACCATAAAGCTTATCATATTCCTTGGAGTTAGGACATTATTCCCACTAGTCGGATAAGTCTTGCGAGTACATTGTGTACTCAGGGTTTATTTACCCCTATTGCAGGTAATGCATGAGAAGTACCTTTGTGTGGAGGATTCTTCTGGTGGGCTCAGATGGATCCTCGTCCCTTATCGCTAGATATTTATTTTTAAATTCCGCTGTTTATTATTCCGCACTCTGACATTTGGTAATATAATAATGTAATTTCTAAGAACTTCTGATGTATGAAATGGACAAGTATTGTAACTCATTCTCATTATTGGATCCTTGAGAAAAAGGTGGATCTTTCGGGTTCTTCCTTGGGGTGTGCCCGACGGATACCGCCGCTGTAGCTTGCCTTTGGGGTGCTTAGAGTCTGGTGGAAGACGAGCACCTCCATAAACATGTTATTTCGAGTGGTTTTGCCACAAATATCTATAAATATACCAGCATAGCTTAAGTAGAGGGTAAATATATAGATAGGAATTAAGCATAATGACACTTAGGGGACAGATCTATAAAGATAATGTAAACTTGTCAACTTGGGAGAACAATAGGTGAGGTAGATTCCTATGAAATTCTTATTACAGGATCAAACTATATATATACCTGACTATAGCTAAGACTAACTCTACTCTTGTGCACTTTAGGACACCGCTTAGATGGTAGAGCACCCACAATAGATAACTCTACTGATGCGACTATGGTCCTATAATTTAAGAACCTACTCAATTCAGAGTGGACTACAAAGGATAGACGGGGTTGTCACTTCCCACTGCTGCCACCCAACCAGAGAACAGGGTGCACTCACAGGTAGAGCATCATATAAGCATCAAGCTTACACGAGACTCAGCTACTTAGCCTAACCGATAAACTAGCAAGCTAAGCGCTCTATGAACCCGCACATAAAAGTATTGATAACCTTTAACTAAGCAAGATATATATTCAAAGTAAACATAGCCATGTAGATAAGAATATGATAAATTAATAATAAGTTTTACAAGATGTAGAAGTGAAGATACAAGGCTTTGTTGAGCCTCCAAGACTAGATCCAAAACTTGAGCATGAGTCCAACTCGACACTCACTCCCAAGCTACTAATCTACTACATTGGAGATCTCTAGATCTAATCCTCCTAGTGTGTCTTGATCTAAATGAGAGATATGAATTAGAGTTTTTAAGATGGCTCTATGGAGGAGGGTAGGGGATGCTATATATAGGCTGAGGTAGAGTAGGAGACAAGGAATCGAGGTAGAGTAGGGGGCAAGGAATCGCCACATCATCGATCCGCGTCAACTCCCTTGACCACTGTTGGATAAACCGACCTAAAACTACCTTAAAATCAATGGTGTAGATCATAGGAAGGAGTACAAAGTGACAGAGGGTGAGCGGGCTCCGTGGTAGATTGGCCAGCCCACTTTCATGGTCGTTTGTCCCAAGCTTCGGCATGGTGACTTTTGGAACCTTCTAGAGTTGTCTTTCATAGTTTTTGCGGGTTGAATCACTTGTTGTCATCGGTTTGCTTGTTTGGAGTGTATGACAGTGGTTTCAAGGGCTGTTTTCTGAATAAATCCTCCTACATACAAATATTTACCAAAGCTCATAGAATTCATTAGTTTAAACCCCTATACCTATGTTTGGTGATGGAATTAAGTACATATGCAGGATATGTTTATGGTTTATAATTGGTGTTAACAACTATCAACATCAACTCACCCCCTTGACCTAACCCATAGAAGCCCTACCTTCTGGATGGAATACCTCTAACCAAACCTTACTTCAGATTAACATAGTAGTGATAACCTTAGATAACAACCCATCACCCTATAGGACCAACCCATCTAGGATCATTTCTTCCACTTTGATTGCTTATGCTTGTTTTACATGCCTTGCTTGTAATTTTCCTTGTTTATGTTTCCTTGCTTGTCGACGCTAGACTGCATAGGATAGAAGACGTGGGGAGAACCTGATGGAGTCCAGAAGGCAAGAGCAGAAGACATAGGAAACAAAAAAGGATATAATCGTCAGCGAATGGAGGCAAGTCCTAACATTCGCCTATCCCTTTTTACCATCCCTTAACTACTCCCCATCCACGACCACCACATTTTGCCAGCCTCCACCATAAACCCTCCACCCCTCTATCTCCATTAATTAATAAACTTAACTTATATTACTAAAATTCTTTTATGAATTAATGGAATTATAATGGGCCATGAGCCCGGCTATGTTTATGTGATAAATGATAATAAGGTAATGGTTACCTTGATGTGAACCTGATGATAATAACTATGAAACTTAAACTAGTAAAACTGAACTAAACCCTGATAGGGGGCGAGTGGGGGGTAATTTATGTGGGGATAGATTACCTTGGCAAGAACGCCTGGTGAGGGTTCCTGTGGGAGATACTCGCCTCGGTCACATAAGGACTGGTTCATAGTCCCTCTCACCTAGTGAGATATTTTCATACAGCCACATGTTTGATATGGGCAGACTTGATCTCACACCCTGTTAGATTGAAGTATAATTTCTAGTGGGAGGCTAGTGTTGGCAGCGGAATATTAGGAGCAGACAAGGATGCTATGTGATCTTCCATGGTCTGGTTGGCATGGTTGCTATGTGATCTTCCACATTAAGCCCCTTGACTTTGGCCACATTCGAGCCCATATTATTATTGTTTATTTTTGATGATTTGGTATCATCGGCACTATTATGTTGGGATGATGTTGTATCATCTGAGATTATATGATGGGGCGACGTGGTGTCATCTAGGATTATAAGATGGGATGATTTGGTATCCTCCTAGGAATTACTATGTTTTCCAACCCCTGAGATGCCGTGGTAGAGTTATATGGAAATCTAGGGTAGCACCTAAGTGGGTATGGGATCTCATTAGGCCTGTTCTTGCCACTACGCATGGTTAGAAGTTGTGCCTATCATGTGGGGAAATTTATACACCTTTGCAGAGTCTTATTGAATCTATTCAAATAGCCACATCCTTGGAATGGGCAGATGCTAGGATGAGATACTATGATTAGACTTCTACAACTATGATAATCTGGTAAGATGTATTTTACTAATATGGTAAACTATAATTAACCCAAAAACTAGTGAGAATGGTGATACTCTGCTAGGATCCAACCTATAATTATAACTACTTCACCCTACCACTTTTACCTGAACCACCATAACCCCTCCACATATAGCCTTCCCCTTTGACCTCTCCTCCACCCAAAGTTTAGGGCTTGCTGAGTACTTTATGTACTCAACCCCCTCCATTCTATATTTTTAGGAGTAAAGCTATAGGAGCACCTACCCGGATGGAACTACTTGAGCTATGCGAGGATAGGACCATAGGAGAACATATGAGTATGGAGCTATCGAGGACTACGCAAGGATAGGACACCCAGAGTATACCTGAAGACGGAGCCATATGACTATATGAAGAAGCTACGCGAGGACTACAACGATTGGGATATATGAACCTGCTTAAGGAACAAGTCTAGGGTTAAATCCGCACTCCAAGTTGCCTATAGGAATGGAGCCACGATGATATAGGACCACTGTCTTAGAACTCTGATATACGATATAAGGCCAATGGCCCAAGCTATGTAACCCGAACCATGTAATATATTTTTCCCTTAGCAATGAAAGTATGGTTTTTTATATCAATCTTGTTTGAATTGTGCGTATCGGCTACTGATCCAGGGACTGATATATGATACACAGAGGACCCTAAATTAGGGGCCCGACACCACTACTAAATTTTGACCCTGTTTCAATGTCCGAAAAGTGTTGCAATAGCCTCAAAATAGTTGCAATATCAGAAATAGCAACACTTTTTTTTGTTGGGAGGCGTTGTAGGCGCTTGCATGGGTAAAGCTTTGGACAACGCTTTTCTGCTTAGCTTTGCAAAATGTGTTTTGGGTTTGCAACACCTAGGCATTGCAACATAAGCTTTTGCTATGGTTGTAGGTGTGGCAACAACAACTAATGCAATGCCTTATGCGTTGCTAGACCTTGCAATGGTAACTCGCCCATGTCATAGCAAATGGTGCACTAGCAACGGCAAATGTGTGTTGCAAGACAATGTATTGCAACGCATAACACGCGTGGCAACAAGGATTATGTTGCAACACCAAGAAGTGGTGGCAACATGTGCAATTGCCACGCCCAAAATTTGGTTGCAATAAGGTGCAGCATCTATTGCCTTGCATAACGAGTGTGGCAACAAGACCTATGTGGCAACACGAAGAAGTGGTGGTAATATGTGCAATTGCCTTGTTCGCATTGTCGTTGCTATAAGGTGCACCCTCTATTGCATCACATAACGAGTGTGGCAACAAGACCTATGTGGCAACACTAAGAAGTGATGGCAACATGTGCAATTGCCACGTTCACATTATCGTTGCTATAAGGTGCAGCCTCTGTTGCTACGTTGATTGTTCGTTGCTATAGGATATACTACGAAAGAAAATATGGTTGCCAATAGCCACTTTTACAACGCTTTTGGCTTGGTGCCACCAGACAATATTGCAGCACCATTAATTAATTAGAAACTCAATAGGCATCAACAAATCATTTGAATAAAGCCATTGAACCAAAATAGACATCCATTCATTAAATAGACAATCTGTTGAAATAGTATCTACACTGAGAATTTCATGAAATCTCAAAACTTGAAGAACTACAACATATTCTAACATCTCTACAACACTTGCACCCGCCTGACCGTGCTTGGGCATAGCTTGTTTCGTATTTTATAATTGCTTCACTTGTGATCATGTCATGACTCCAAGCACTCCACTAAGTTGCATCTTCCTGCTGAATAAAAACATTCACATTAGGATGTGGATTAGCAGATTTAACAACTTAGATGCAAATAGAAAAGATCAACTAAATAATGCAACATATAGGCTAAAATTGATTACACAACATTATCACACAAGTTCACTTCTTGTTTGTAGAACAAACATAGATGTTTAGGGAAATAGTGATAGTTCTGCCATATGCGAAAGCAGGTGCTAAGATAGACACCTATCTATGGTAGAACCACCTAATCTAATGCCTTCCAGGAGTACTTGTCTTCCATTAGACACTAAGTACTCAAGGGAGGACACTAAATTATGCAATTCCATCGAGTACACCCCAAGGGAGAACCTAAAAATCCATATTTTTCCATCAGATCACAAATGAGAGAATAAAGCTTACAACATTCTTAAGTCATTTCTTACATCACTTTCCATGCAACATCAGAGTTTAATATTTATTGTTTATAACAGCGGAATATAACCATGCTATCAGAGTTTCAGCGGAAATAAAATCATTTAATGACAAGTTAAACAATAACATGATGATCTATTATATACACCATAATAGGTTATAAGTTTTCCATTGTAAAACATTTTGGGTGGAAGCTTCAAATAAACTCTATGTCCACAACGTTAAGGAAATCCTCGCTGAGCCCACCAGGAGGTTTCCACACATAAGTGTCGGCTCCACATGTTCCTATCACCTGCAATAGGATAGAATAAACCCTAAGTACTCAATTGTACTCTGCAAGACTTACCCATCAGGAGGAAAGAAAAGACTTCAAGGATATGCAAGGCTATCTGGCTTATGGTTTATTGCATTTGTAGGAAGCTTTACTAAACGTGTGTCCTTATATTCAATTTCATTAGCAGTCATCATTAGTTCATTAACTAACCATTCTATGTAAGCACCTGTGCTACTTTCAAGCAGGTGGTAAGCAATCAGAACCATTTTACCATCTTTTATATTCTAGTTCTTACTATGGTGCTAGACTGTAGACAAGTTGTACTGGATTACTCGGTGATTCGCGAACCAATGTGCCTAGCTGGGTACCCCGAAACACATGCCTTGTTTGTACCCTAGGCATAAGCAGGACCAACCCACCACTCTCCTATCAAGGGGTCTAGGTCCCCATCCAAACTTGGACTCCAATCCCCCACACCTGAGTCCCAAACTTAGTGTGGTGCTTAGACCTCCACCATCCCAGCCTCCAATCAGTCAATCTAGAAAGAGCCAGAACCCATGACAAGAGAGCAATGAGCCTTCCTTGCTCCCATACATAAGTATGTGTTCAGGATAATAAGTCTGTGACCTAACTAGAATCCAATGCAATAGACGGTCCTTAATCGACATAGGCGGAACAAGCGCATTTCGAGCCTCACTCGAATGCCAAACTAAGTCCAGATCTAAGTACCATTCCGCCCGGTCTCCAATTATCATTCATATATTTTCTATGTGATAGTAATATAATAATAACAATCATATCTTTTCTATCTCTCGTGAGTGACAGGCAATCACTTGACTTCTACCGGAGTCCTATAGCATAGCAATATACACGATCCTATCATACTAGTAAAACTCATAGGATAAGGATATATATATCTATATATACAAGTGGGTTTCATTCAACTCCTTAAACTTAATGCACAAGCATAAAATAAAGTGCAGAATAATAGGGGTTATGCACTAGGGCTTGCCTGGGTAAGATAATGTAGATGAGGGTCCCGATCTTCCATCAGGTTCAAGATAAACAATGATTTGTTCGGAGAGCGACACACCGATCTGGCTTCAGATCACAAAGACCTAAACCCTGCAACCTTAGCACCACGTCTCCTTTGGTTATCAACCATGTCACAATCCGGTTGACCTCACCAAGAAGGCTAATCCCTGCTACGAATCGAAGAACACAAGCAAGAACAAGATAAAACACAACTCAATTGAAGTGACAATTGCAGATGAATGATTAAGCACTCAAAGTTGGGGTCTTGCAAACCAATAACGGCAACTGTTCAATGATAGATTGATCTAAAACAAAACTCAAACCCTAAAGTAGGTGGTGGCTACTGATTATATAGCCTAAGGGACGTCCAAGGATCCCTCTTCATGTCCTAAAGGTGTCCCAACACGTTACAAGGCCCAACGGCCCAAAAGAAGGTGTCACAGCACCCTGACAGATTCTGGACGCTGACTTATTTCGATGATTCCTGTTGATTCCGAAGAGATTTTGATGTCAAACCACTTGGATTGGCTTCCTTATCAAATTATCTTTCCATCCATATGTGGATCATCGAAAACGGAGTTCGGATGCGTCCTGGACGTCCATTTTATTGCAGACTAGTCCTGATGGCCGAGGCAGACTCAAACTCGGATTGGACTGGGCCTCTAGCTTGGCTTGGACGTCCTTGCTGGCCTCCTAAGGTGGTGGCCAAGAAGGTGTACGTCCAAGGCCATCTCTTAGGCATTCTCCATCTTCTTGGGGCGTGCTCCAACTTGGGCCTGGGTCCCAAGGATGTCTAACAAGCCCATGACGACAATGTAGCTCCCGCCAGAAATAGCGACAGAATATATTGGTGATTTAGAGGCCTTGCCGACATGATATTGAGATGGAACTAGATCTATTTGAAAGCTTATCAAACAAGCTTTCTATCAAGTGCTCATTGACCTCGATCGCACTTCGGATGGATGAGTTATGGCCTTCCCAATGAGGCACTGTCGGGCTGTCGACGAACCAAAAGTTCAACTTTGATGAACTTCCATTATGAAACACATTTGAACCTACAATCAAATAGTGACATGTACATGTGGAACCAAGTGAATTATAACCAAAGCCACTATGCAAATGTAGGAACGAGCACACCTTATAATCATTGTTCGTATCCGAAGGTGCCATGTCCTCATCATCCTCCCCTTCTTGACAACAAACCGTCCTCGGTTTGGGATTAGATGAAGAAAACATTGTTGGTAGTAGCCAACATTGCTCCCCTTCTTGAAATTTAACATGTTTCTTTATAACAAAACTAGGGGAACTCGACATGACAAGATTATAGCAATTGCAATCATTTGGTTGATCATGCTTTTGCACAATATAAGGAGATTTCAGATTTGAACAAATATAGACACGATGCACCATATACTCTCCTTTATAATTATATTTTCCAATAAAATGATATGTATGTCTAGAGAACCATGGCAAATCAGCATATGCATAAAGTTTCTCCTCTAAAGAACTAAGATTACACGGAACATCAAATTCAATGTAACCCAAAGTATTTAAAGAAGACAATAATTTTAGCTCATCAACTTCACTAGCATTATGAATAACAAGTCTATTTTCAGCACAAGTGCTCATTTTCAGCACACATATAGCGTGATCATTCTTCAATGATTGCATGGGTATAACATAAATATCATCATGCAAGTCATCTTCGTCACAAGAAACATCAAGCAAATCATCTTGTGACAAAGGTAAATCAAGCGAATGCTCCACTAAAATTTGCTCTATCATAGCATGATTGGTGGAAAAATTCAGCACATCAAAAGAACTCTCACCTTCTGTGAGTTTAGCATCATGGGCATTACCTTTGCTCTCATGTTCAGCAGGGGTAATAGTTGATGGTTCTGAATTTTCACATGAGGCTGTGAGCTTCTCATTTTCTGTCACGTCATCCTTGCTCTTTTCTACATTGTCCTACAAAAGGTTAGGCATAGCAGGAGGAATAACAACCGACTCTTCCTCTAAATGGTGCACCTCATCATATGAAGTCAAAACAGGAGGTGGATTAACAAAGGTTTCTCACATAAGAAGTTTCATATCATTCCAAGTTTGAGGCTTATCAGAAGGATCTAAAGACTCCCACCAAGATAAAGCAGAATATCGCAAAACACTAGCTGCATTTTTTACCTTCCTCCTTGGACACATAAAGCGAGTAGCAAATATGTTATCGATGGCAATTTCCCACTCCATGTACTCATCAGCACCTATACCATCTTAAGTCGGTGGATACGAACAACCTGTCATTGTAAACACAAAAACAAGGAACAAACAGTGAAGGTTATCCCTAATAATCCTACTACGCAGGTGGAGTGGTGCTACCTCTCAAGATCACAGCAAAAGGAAATACCTTATCAAGCTCTTACAAGGTTCTTACCAACGCAAAGTAGTGGATGGTACAACCGGTGGCTGGTACATGATACCTGTGAGGGTGTGACACCAAGATTGCAAGGGTCTTTTTCTGTACCAATCTGAAGTATATGTGGAGCTTGGGAGGCATGCAAAAGAACAAATATGTATATGTGGCACACAAGTCAGTGACAGACAGCAATATTGAATAAATGTCCAGAGCACTTGTCCTAGTTGCTGGCCTATATGTGTTCCTATCACCAGTTGAGATAAACAAGAGAGGAAACAAGGATGAAAGGAAACAAGTATTAAAGGTAGCAATGGATGTGAATAAGGCAAAAGGTATCACAAACAATAGAGCTATTGAGTGTTCCTTATGTGCTCCTTTTCGATATCTTCTATTTTCTTTTACTATTTTTTCTTTTATTTTTTTGTCCAATCTTTTTTCTTGCTTTTGCTCTTTTGATATTTTTTTCTCAGCAAGGAGCACACAAGAATAAACCACAAAAAATTTGAGTTCAATTGAATAAAAGATGTGACCTATAGAAAATTAGGACTGTGCTAAAAAGCATACCAAAACTTGTGGGCCCAGAAACTCAATTTTCCTAATCGAATTTCACAAATCTAATTTTTGTGAACCCAGCAATGCTGGGATGAAATAGATCTAAAATTTTCTGGCGTTCTCCATAGATATAAAATTTGTCCCATTTCGAGTTCGGATGCAAAAGTTATGACTGTTTTAAGGAAGCTGCTCGAATCAGGGATTTAGTGGACACAAGATGCAAACCGATCGTGATACAGAATAGCGGCGGGTGGAGGTATCAACACAAACTAGAAAAGAACACAATCTAAACTAGCAACAAGACTTTGACTTAGGACACAAACTCAACAAAGCGGACTCTGAAACTGAATCATGCAAAGGCTATGGCGTGGATGGTTATAGGATAGGAAACAAATATGGCATTGGACTATGGGATAAAAACAAAAACACTCGAACTAAGGGTAAGATGTGAACTTGACGGTATACCTGAAGCTCTGATTACCACTTAATGGGGACGAGGATCCCGATCTTCCGTCAGGTGATGGTAACTATCGTTGTGGCGGAGAATGACACACCGATCTGGCTTCAGATCAAAAGATCGAACCCTGCAATCTTAGCACCACAGCTCCTCTAGTTATCAACCAAGTTACGGACCAGGTTGACCTCGCCAAGAAGGCTAATCCCTGCCTGCGCAACGAAGAACACAAGCAAGAACAAGAAAGAACGCAACCAAATTGCAGATGAAAGATTAATATCACGAGTTGGGGTCTCACAAACCGAAGAACGGCGAAACTGTTTCTTGACAGAATAATCTAAGCAAAACCCAAAACCTAATGTAGGTGGTGGCTACTGATTATATAGCCTAAGGGACGTCCAAGGATCCCTCTTCACATCCTAAAGGTGTCCCAACACGTTACAAGGCCCAACGGCCCAAAAGACGATGACGCAGCGCCGTGACAGATTCTAGACATCAATTTGTTTTGACGATTCCCATTTATTCTGATGGAATTTTGATGTGGAACCACTTCCATTGGTTTCCTTATGAAATTATCTTTCCATCCATATGTGGATCATCAAAAACGGAGTTCGGATGCATCCTGGGCGTCCGTTTTATTGCAAACTGGTCCTGACGGCCGAAGCAGACTCAAACTCGGATTGGACTAGGCCTCTGGCTTGGCTTGGACGTCCTTGTTGGCCTCCTAAGGTGGTGTCCAAGGAGGAGGACATCCAAGGCCATCTCTTAGGTGTTCTCTATCTTCTTGGGGCGTGCTCCAACTTGGGCCTAGGTCCTAAGGATGTCTAACAAGCCCATGACGATAGTGTGGCTCCCGCCAGAAATAGCGACAGAATATATTGGTGATTTGGAGGCCTTGCTGACATGATATTGATATGGGACCAGATCTATTTGAAATCTTATCAAACAAGCTTTCCATCAAGTGCTCATTGACCTCGAGCGCACTCCGGATGGATGAGTTATGGCATTCCCAATGAGGCACTATCGGGCTGCCGACGAACCAAAAGTTCAACTTTGATGAACTTCCATTATGAAACACATTTGAACCTACAATCAAATAGTGACATGTACATGTGGAACCAAGTGAATTATAACCAAAGCCACTATGCAAATGTAGGAACAAGTGCACCTTATAATCATTGTTCGTATCCGAAGGTGCCATGGTCCCGATCTTTCTTCATGTTCAAGATAAACAACGATTTATTCGGAGAGCGACACACCGATCTGGCTTCAGATCACAAAGACCCAAACCCTGCAACCTTAGCACCATGTCTCCTCTGGTTATCAACCATGTCACAATCCGGTTGACCTCACCAAGAAGGCTAATCCCTGCTGCGAATCGAAGAACACAAGTAAGAACAAGATAAAACGCAACTCAATTGAAGTGACAATTGCAGATGAATGATTAAGCACTCGAAGTTGGGGTCTTGCAAATCGATAACGGCGACTGTTCAATGATAGATTGATCTAAAACAAAACCCAAACCCTAAAGTAGGTGGTGGCTACTGATTATATAGCCTAAGGGACGTCCAAGGATCCCTCTTCACATCCTAAAGGTGTTCCAACACGTTACAAGGCCCAACGGCCCAAAAGAAGGTGTCGCAGCACCCTGACAGATTCTGGACGCTGACTTGTTTCGATGATTCCTGTTGATTCCGAAGAGATTTTGATATGAAACCACTTGGATTGGCTTCCTTATCAAATTATCTTTCCATCCATATGTGGATCATCAAAAACAGAGTTTGGATGCGTCCTGGGTGTCCGTTTTATTGTAGACTGATCCTGATGGCCAAGGCAGACTCGAACTCGGATTGGACTGGGCCTCTGGCTTGGCTTGGACGTCCTTGCTGGCCTCCTAAGGTGGTGGCCAAGGAGGAGGACATCCAAGGCCATCTCTTAGGCATTCTCCATTTTCTTGGGGCATGCTCCAACTTGGGCCTGGGTCCCAAGGATGTCTAACAAGCCCATGACGATAGTGTAGCTCCTGCCAGAAATAGCGATAGAATATATTGGTGATTTGGAGGCCTTGCTGACGTAATATTGAGATGGAACTAGATCTATTTGAAAGATTATCAAACAAGCTTTCTATCAAGTGCTCATTGACCTCGATCGCACTCCGGATAGATGAGTTATGGCCTTCCCAATGAGGCACTGTCGGGTTGTCGATGAACTAAAAGTTCAACTTTGATGAACTTCCATTATGAAACACATTTGAACCTACAATCAAATAGTGACATGTACATGTGGAACCAAGTGAATTATAACCAAAGCCACTATGCAAATATAGGAACGAGCGCACCTTATAATCATTGTTTGTATCCGAAGGTGCCATGTCCTCATCATAAGATATAACCAAAGGTTAGCATTCCATCATGGTGACACTATCATCAAGGTACCATATTTTTCGCTACTTTGGTCATCTCCACGATCCATCGTTGTCCCTATTATGATATACGTGGATGCAACGCATAGATGTAAATAATCAACGACAACTGAAACTCTTAGAAATTCAATTCCGCCTCACAAGCTAACGAGATAGATCTAACGTGCTATGCTACGGTTGTCGAACTAGGCGCTAATTTCCCACGATGTTTTAGTTATAAAATCCCTAGGTGCTTTTCTTTATCCATTTCATTGATTTAATATATAATCGAACTAGGGCTCATTAGGTACCTTAGCAAACTAATTATTCTGGAGCTACAAAAATTACAGAGATCACATAATAAAACTATGAAACTAATGTAAAATTTCCAAAACTATCACTATCATCATTTTATCACAAAAATTCCTACAAGTTCATGTCTTATTAAAACTACGCATTTCAAAATAATTCTAGCAACCCTACAAATAATACAAAACTATATGAACAAAATACACTAACAAGTAGACCATGATTTTAGGAACTTAACAAAATTGGTTTCACAATTTTTGGTCAACTACACAAATTGATATTGAATTTACAAGTTTCTCTTAGAACTAAATTAGAAAATGCTCGAGAAAATGAATTGGGCCGGTGGCCAAACGATTAGACCCAGTGGCCCACGCGGAACGCGATGCGCGCGTAGCAAGCTAGCCCATGATGGGATCCCACGCGCCCTTGGCTATTTTGCAGGAAAGACCTTGATCTATTCATTTATTACATGGCCCCATGCGCACTATTGTCGAAGAGACACGCTTTGCATCTAACACCCTCTAAAACTCGTCTTTATAATGGCTCGCCCCTAGCGCGTGCGCAGGGTGGTGCAGGCCACCGACAGCCCACAACGGTTATGTCAGTTAACCTAGCGACACTCTGATGAGATAGGGAGGCTGGCTGGGCTCTATGGCCAAACGCGCAAGGGCGAGTGGTGGTTGGGAGCTTAACGGTGCACTACCAAAGCCAGATCTTGATGATGGGCAAAACCATGTGGCGGCGCGACTATTCTAACTAAACTACACATGTTTAGTAGAGTAGGGGTGGTGGATGAGTATCAGTGGCTCACTGTGGTGCCTGCTGCGACGGTGGTTGGGGTAGAGGACTACCAAAGAGGACTTGCCATGTGCATGTAGTGAGGTTGGCGGTGCTCCGAGTGTGACACCATCGCATCACCACTCCATCAACGGGCTGCCAGGCCAAGGCAATGCGAGCATTGGGTGAAGGGAGTCAAGGTGAGTCCAGAGACAACACCAATTGGAGCTCTATCCCCACATATTGGGACTTACCCCCAGCCCATCTATTGTGGTGGCTTTCATGGCCGGCGACGAGAAAACGCCATATTGGCCATCGATAGCGCTTGGTCGGGGGCGAGGAAGATGGAGCGCCTAATTAACTTCCTAAGCCACTCTCATGTGTGAAGGCCTAGGCTATAAACGCCAAGAGCTAGGTGGACCGGTGGGTGGCGGTGTGGTGCTCTAGCCGGGCTATGTTGTGGACAAGGCGCATGAGCGGGTTAAAATAGAGCGGCATGGCTCGGTTAGCAGCAGCACGCACACACACTCACAAGAGATGGGACCTATAAGATTGGCGTGACATGTTTGAACTAAGGTGACCGGACACGAGTGGGGCTCACCCACGGTGGCTAGCGAGTCAAAGCAAAGCGCGGTAGGGAAACGTCCCATTGCTTCTACGGTCGACTGCCATTGCAACATGGCGGTAGGGCTCCAAGGCACAGACGGGCGTGGTAGGTAGAACAAGGGGCGGAGCGAGCGCCACGTTGACCAACGGCAACTACCAAGGCACTGGCTCAGCCCTACGCATGGCGCAGCGACACAACGGCGGTTGTAACGGCACAGACATGGAGGGATAGCTCTGGGGCGATATAGCAGCAATGACAGCGTCGGCCAGGCAGCAGCCAGCCAGGGCCGACCAACACTAGTGTGTGGAATAGCTGCAGTTGGCCCTTGCACAGCATAGCCAATGCATAGCATGGCTGAACATAGTGGCACCAGGGCAAGGGACAATTAAGCGAACAAAAGATGCTTAAGTAATGCTGCTAGGCCCTTGCCAACAAAAAAACCACCAAATACATGTGCCCTTTTGCTATAACAGTTCACGTAAGCCGTCGGTTGAGATGATTCAATTGTAGACCTGGGCCCTTTTGCTATACCCAAAGCCCACGAATACAATGTCATTTCCTATAGCAGCATATTTCAACGACATTAGAAATTATAGCAACCAAACACATTTGTGGCAATAATAACATACTATTGCATTGCTTTAGGTATTTAGTTGCAATAAACAACTACCTATTGCAAAGGTCATGAGAAATATTACAGCCAACAAAAACTGTGGCAATAGCAACAAACTATTACATCGCCTTAGAAATTTAGTTGCAATAAATAGCTACCTATTGCAATGGTCGTGAGAAATATTACAACCCAACAACTCTGTGGCAATAATTTCAAGCAATAGCAACAATGTTCTTTTTGGTTGCAAAAGCACCAGACAGTTGCAATGCCAATCAGTACTAATGCAACTAAATGTCATCATGGCAATATTATTAACCAATAGCAACACTTTTCAAAAAAAGGTTGCTATAGGTCTCACCTCTTGCAACGACAAACGTAAAAATTGGAATGCACTATTTTTGTGGCAACATAGTCCCCCTATTGCCACCTTTCTAGACAAATGTTGCAAAACACACCCCTATTACAACACAATTTGTTGTGATACAAATGACGTCAAGTGGCAATAGGGTTGAAATCTAATAATGTGCTGCTCTAGTTTGTTGTCACTCTTGGCTACTCTAGGCTGTTTCGGTGGGTTAGCTAGAGCAGTTGTGGACTTAGCCTGCTTCGGCTTTGTTGGTGGGTCAGCTAGAGCAGTTGTGGACTTAGCCTATTCTGGTGCTACATCAGTCTTCTTTGAAGCACTCTTTTCTACAGTAGTGCCACTCTTCGGCTTGTCAATAGTTGCACTCTTAGAGACACTCTTCTCCTTCTCATCGCCTATCACAAAGTCCTTTAGATTGCTTTTGGAGCTCACAGGCAGTGGAGGTCTTGATAACTTTGGAGAAGAGAATACCTTTGGTGATACCACAATCTGGCCTCTCCTCCACTAGACCCTCTTGTATAAAGCCTGTCCAAGAGTTCTTACCTCGCCACTTGGGCACGGACTTAGTGGTCTGTCCTCATGTTTTGGATGTACATAATCAATATGTACAACGGCATAATGTTCCATTACTAGTTGTGAACATAGTTCAGTTTACTGTGGGAACACCCGACCCCTTGCTACCTCCATCTGATAACCTCCAAGGATGATTACTAGTCTACATGGCGTTGGCTCTATCAGAAGGTCCACAATATCTGGATCCTAAGTTGCCTCAAGTCTATCAATGTAGTCTCTTTCGACTACATCCGAGGCTAAGGCACAGCTGCTCTTCCGACCACCTACAAGGCAGAGGTGTTGGAAGGCAACCTCAAATGCACTCCTTGGTCATGCAGCATGGCCATGATATCATGTGTGACCTTCTTGGTAACTTCTTCTACGACTTGGCTTCTAACTTCTTCTTTGATGGCTTCCACATCCACATCACTTGTTGATTGCTTCCTCTTTCTGTACATGCCGGTGCAGTCCAGCCAATGCTTCCAACCATTGTAACTAGGCACACCACGCACACGACCTATCTGTTGTGGGCTGCCCAAGACCTCTGTGAGCACATCTTTTTCCCTAACCTAAGTGAGCCCTAAAGACTCAAGGGCGGCTTGCTTCTCTATAATTTACTTAGATACACTTTTAGATGAATCTTTCAACCAATGAATCTCAGCACTTCCTTCTGACTTCAACAAAGTACTACGTGCACACAGCCAATTCCTTGGGCAGCCACTTGGAAACTGGTTCCAAGGATTACTGATGCCTTGAGCGGCTAACTCCCTGTCCACCTGCTTCCACTTTGCGGCTTTCCCTTCATACCCTACGGTCCCAGGCAGTGGACATGCAAGTTCCTCTCCCAAAGCTTCTTGTACTTCTCACTTGCTGCCTTTGCTTCTTCGTTGTCCTTTAGTTTCACAAATGCTACCCAATCTTCTTTTAGAATGTATGTGTGCTTCACTATGGCATGCAACCCTTTGTTGATGAAATTGCGTGTAAGGTTGCTTTTGTGGGTTCTCCAACTCTTGGCTACCATCTGCATTATCTTCTTACACGCAATAGCCTTCAATTCTTCTAGAAACTTCAACCAAGGCTGGACACACTCATCAAATATAGTCGTCTTGTCTTGTTCACTTAGTGAATTGAATAAAGGTAGGACCAAGGAGATCCTTTGTCTAGCAATCAAACCAACCAGCCTCCTCATTCTTATCTGGGCCCTCTTCTCTGTGGGAATCCTAGTCGAAGTGAGCTCCATGACAACTAGTTCATCCTCTAGACACCGGGTGACTGTCCTCTTTCTTCTTTGGGGTTGACGAGGAGGTTCAGATTGTTGCACCTCTACATTAGCATCTCTCTGTTCATCCTCTATAGTAGCATCTCCCTCTTAGTCCCTTGCATAAGCATCTCTCCCTTTCTCTGAAGCGACCTGATTTCCATGAAGGGAAATCCATAGAGTCAAAGTGTAATAAGACCGTTGTAGATCATATTACCCAAATTCTAGTCGAATATCACATCCATACAATGTAATTTTAGAGTACAAATAGTGCAGAATTACATAAATTATTACATCACCGCATTGACAGAATCAAAAGTAGCATTCATTCAGAACAGCTTGAAGATAAGATCGCCAAACTCGAGCGTAGGATTGAACCCCTCAACCGTCAAACTCCTCAGAGCTATACTCCTCAGCAGAACCTGTGTGCCAAAATTTATTAGTACGATTTGTACTGGCCACTCCCACCCTATGAGAATTGCTTTGTGGAAATTGGATGCAAGTTGGATATAATCAAAAGGAACCTATAAGGCTGGGGTTTCCTATGTTTTAGCATATCAAGTATATAATAATAGTTTGTCAAGTTTTAACACCATTCCCACACACATTCCGCCCCCTTCCCCTTCTAGAGCCAGGTTTTGATCCTGGGATCGATATACCACCATCTCCACACCATCACCATACCATCGCTCAGTCGACAGGCCAACTCCCTCTCAGCACTGTCTCAAGGCCCGTAGCCCCTGACTACGACCGACACTCTCTCACGGGGGAAGAAGAGAAGGACTCATCTCACTATCTAGTTTAAGCGAAACCCAGAAAAGGTCCATAGCCAACAAGTTGGCACATGTATCGATTGATCAACAATACACTCTGTAGAGGTTTTACATAACAACAAGATCTGCCTTCTTCGCTGACCGTCATCAACTGGGATGATTCCGGCCGCTTGCTAGCCTCGGATGTTGCCACTCTACCATTCAGCCCTAGTACACCCCAAGTCTAGTCTAGGGTGGCTGAAACTGTGAGTCATGAGCCAGGTCCACAAGGTCTCCATGAAGTCTCGGAAGGGTGTGGGGGAAATCCTCCATGCCCTGTACCTCCTTACACTGTCCGCTATCAACCTAGCAGTAGTGGCAATATCCTACCAAGTAGTCTAGCCGTGTCGCACCATATAGGGTGAGTGGTACATAAGGCTTCCCAGTAAATCTGAGTACTAGTAAGTCCTTAGGGATGACCAAGCCAGAATGTCTCCATCAGGGTTTCCATTTATGGTGCCACCATAGCACCTCCATCCTAGGCTCCTCCCATCATAGGTTCACACCTAGGACCACCTCATATACCATTTACCCACCACAGGTGTCCATTTCTAGGGGTGCCCAGGTAGCACCCCATGGCAAGACTTGCCCTAGGCTCGTCGTATACTCCAACTTGGTCGACACAACCCTCACCCTCCACACACCCAAGTCACACACGCAACACTCTCCCCATAGTCCAGATAACGCCAGTTTCCACCACGCATTAATGTAGTAAAAGTGTAGTAGAAGTATAAGCAATGAAATAAAGCAGTAAGCGTGTGTCTAGCCTAATAGCAGGGTATGCAGGGGTAAGGTTGCGTCAAGGTAAAGGCCATCAAGTAAGCATACTACCATGCAAGTCCTATCATAGTATGATTATAACAGTAAAGTAAAGCAATAATAGGTGCTACGAGATTGGGTGGGATGTGGCACCTTTAGAGAACTCATCTCCATACTCCTTACGGTACTCACGATCCTCGTCCGTCTAGTTCTCCTCCAAGTCTACATACGTTCGAATTATAGTCGCGTTAGCAACGTCTATAGAGTAGCATAAAGAAGCAATGA
Source organism: Miscanthus floridulus (assembly GCF_019320115.1). Taxonomy (NCBI): domain Eukaryota; kingdom Viridiplantae; phylum Streptophyta; class Magnoliopsida; order Poales; family Poaceae; genus Miscanthus; species Miscanthus floridulus. Next base: position 193,154,250 of record NC_089580.1, read on the forward strand.
AAATTCAAAAGAGCCCAATGCACTCAAACATGGGTTCATTGCGTAAAGCTTGATTTTAGATGAATTTTGGTCCTAGTTTCGTATTTTTCTAAGGTAGTATGAATTAGTTATGAATTTCTGAAGTTTTAATCATTTCTGAAATTGGGGAAAAGGCTGATTAATCCTGGGCTGACACGTGTCACGCTATGACTGGTCCATGTGGCATGCTAATGCCAACGTGACATCAGCATGACATCATCATCTCGGTTCCGAGCTGACAGGTGGGGTCCTGCTGACGTTATCTTGATGTCAGCATGACATCATCAACGTCATCATTTCCGACAGGTAGGGCCAGAGGCTCTTGGGTCACTAACTTGTGGGTCAAGTCAAAGTCAATGTCAAGTCAGTGGGTGAGTCAATGGTCAACGGATCACAGTCACTGACAGGTGGGGCCAGGTCTGTTGACGTCAGCAGCTGACGTCACCGTGACGTCATCATGATGTCACCTTGGCTGTGTTTGTTACTGACAGGTGGGACCTGCGTGATGTCGTCATGACGTCAGCATGACATCACTTACTAACAAGTGGGTCTAGAGTCTCTGTGTCGCTGACATGTGGGTCCAGTCAACAGTCAACGCTGACCGGTCCATGGTCAACCAGGTTGGGTCTCGACTAGGCTTTGGTGGGCCTAGACGGGTCTAGATTTGGGCCAGGCCAGCCTGGACATGTGGCATGCTGTGGCGCTGCCATGTCGTAGCCAAGGGCCTCCACTAGGCTTCGTCCACAGTTCGGCCCACACCGCGTGGCTCACGGTGGACTTATGTTCATGGTCCATGGACCATTGGCTAGGTCTTTGGTGGATCGAGTTCACCCTTCTTCCCTCTGGCCTGGTCCATGTGCACCAAGTGCAGGCGTGTGTGGCCGGCGAGGAAGGATTCCTCTGCTTCCTTCCCCAGCGTGCTCCCACCGATGGTGTGCTCACCGGTGAGCTCCCACAGCGGCGCTGGCGTCCAATTGAGGTGGGGAAAAGCTTCACCAGGCCTCGGTGAATATGGTGGGGGGGTCTAGGTGGTGGCCAGGGCATCCTAGGGCTTTGGCCATGGTGGTCGATGGCTCGGTCGTGGTGGTGCTCGCCTGGCGGGGCATCTCAGAGCTGTTCTAGGGGTCCTAGTGCCCCGTTTCCTTTCAGACGGCTAGCGGAAGATAGGGTATAGCATCGACGATGACCTTAGGACGTGGCAGAGTCCGCACGTAGTGGTGGTGCACAGCGGAGCTCTGGCCGAGGTCCCATGCTCGTGGCCAAGGCACTGCAGGCGGCTATCGGGGTCTCGGTCTACGCGGCTATCCTCCGAGCGTCACGGTGGTGCTATGGCTACTTCCTAGTCTAGTCAGGTGGCTGGGTACGCAAGTGGTGGCCATGCCATGACGGCGGTGTCATGAGCACAGCGTGCACGTGCTCTGCTACGGCGTCCAAGGGCTAGGAGGAGGTCTCAGCAAAAGGAGTCACCGAGTGGTGCTAGCGGCGTTCGGTGGTGGTGCGGTGGTGAGGTGCGTTGTCGGGGTAGGCGCTTAGGGCGGCGCTCTAGCTCCGGTGATCGGTGTCTCCGAGCTCACTGCTCACCTCCCCCCTTCTGAATTTCCTTCTTGGCCCTCTTCTCTTGGTGTGGTGCTGGCAGTTGGGCCACCGAGCGGCGACGACATGGGCTAAGGAATTCCCTAGGGTGCTCTGGCGTCACTTTATAGCCCCCGGGTCTGAGCTTCATCCATGGCGGATGGGGCAAAAGGCTGGCGATGCGCGGCTGGCATTGGACAATATCGTGGGCGCGGGTGGTTGGCGCAAGGGTTGCGTGGGCGCGGTGCTAAGGGGACAGGGCCAAGTGATTCAGGTGACCCTAGGCCCGTGCCTATCATTTTGGTTGGGACTCGGTCGGAGGCGGTGCCGGTGTGGGGAGGAAGATGACACTGTGCCAGGGAGTGGCTGACGCATGGGGTCCGGTGGCAGCGGCAGCAAGAGGAAGCAGAAGGGCGCGTGGGCGTGAGCAGCACGTACTAGGCTGGTGAAAGCATCTAGGCCCCTAATTGGATTTCGGTGATTAATGTCAATACAAGATTACTATGACTAACGTGTGTTTTGCAGAGACAATTAAGTTAGGTCATGGTAATGGAGATCGATTGGGCAATCGAGGTTGTCATGCCCCTACGATGGAAATCGTTTTGGTTTTCAAAGGTTGGACGACAAGGTTAAGGATAACTAGTTCTAAGTGTCAATTGGAGTTGGAAAGACACTTAGAGTAGTTTAGGACTTTGTTTTTCCTTTGGCCGTACTATGAAGGGGGGTATGAATGGGTAGCTTGACCTAGTTGAGTCTAGTGAGTTAGGTGTGGTGTACACTTGTTAAAACTAGCTCTAGGTAGCTCCTATGAATGCCTAAGATCCTTTGGAGCAAACTTCATTCACATATGTTCGAAAGTTGGAAGTGAATGGAGGGTCAAACACTGACCGGACGCTGGCTCCGGTGCGACCAGACGCTGGCCGCAGGGTTCGGTCAGTTCATTTGACCGTGAAGATCAAGTCTGGTGTGACCGGACGCTGGAAGGTCATGTGACTGGACGCTAAGGGCCAGCGTCCGGTCGACTCTAGTAAGGGTCCAGACTTGGGAAAAAGTGATCGGACGCGTCCGGTCAGTGTGACCGGACCCTGAGTATCCAGCGTCCAGTCGTTTACAGTAAGCATCCAAGAGCGACCGGACGTGTCCGGTCGGTACTGACCGGACCCTGACAGCGTCCGGTCATCACTTGAAAACTGTTCGCGGGTTGAACTGACCGGAGCATCCGGTCATAGCGATCGGAGCGTCCGGTCGTCCCACAGAGGCTCATAACGGTTCGTTTTTCAGGCTGGCTTATAAATAGTAGCTCCACTCGTGAGTGGAGCATCTTTTGCTCATTCCAACAGCTGAGAAACATGTTTGTGAGTGACAAGAAGAGCAAGGTCCTAGTGAGGTGTTTGTGATTTGAGAATCCAAGAGAGTAGCCTCACTAGCAAATCAAGAGTAGCAAAGTGTGCATCCATCTTCTCATTAGGCTTCGCGTGGTCAAGTGAAAGTTCGTGCTTGTTACTCTTGGTGATCGCCATCACCTAGATGGCTTGGTGGTGATTGGGAGTTTGGTGTTCACCCGGCGGAGCTTGCGGGTGACCCAACTCAAGTTGTGAGCGGCTTTGGGTGATTCGCCGCGACGGAGTGTCGAAGAATCAACCCGTAGAGAGCACTTGATCCTTGCGCGGATCAAGGGGGAGCTACACCCTTGCGCGGGTGCTCCAACAAGGACTAGTGGGGAGTGGCGACTCTCTGATACCTCGGCAAAACATCGCCGTGTTTCTTTCTCTCTCTATTTACTTTGAGCACTTACTTTGAGCATTTACTTTGAGCAATTCAATACTTGTTTTTTTTACATCTATAGAATTGCTTGCTAGGGTTAGTTTGGAACTTAGGTTGTGAGGTTGTTGTGCATTAGTTTGATATAAACACTTTTCTAGGCACAAGGGGTTAATTGGGCTATCCGTAGGATTTGATTATTGCAAGAGAATTTAGAATTAGCCCAATTCACCCCCCCCTCTTGGGCATCTTGATCCTTTCAATTGGTATCAGAGCCTCGTGCTCACGTTTTTAAGCTTAATCGCTTAGAGCAAGATGTCTCACGGGGATGGACCTCCTCCTATCTTTGAGGGAGATGATTTTCCATATTGGAAAATCCGCATGGAGGCTTACTTAGAAGCTCTAGATGTTGGAATTCTTAAAGCCGCCTCTCAAGGGTTCCTAGCACCTAGGAATGCCGCACAACTTCAAGGCGATGAAGTGAATTATGAAAAATGGAATGCAAAGGCTCGCAACACCATCTTTAGAGGCCTTTGCAAAGATGTGTTTAATCGTGTGAGGAACCACAAAGACACCCATGCACTATGGTCGGACGTTTGTGCACTCCATGAGGGAACCAAGAGTGAGCGTGAGGAACGCTATCATCTTGTGATTAAAAAGCTAAATTCTTTTGAGATGTTTCCCAAAGAAAGTGCTAATGAGATGTATTCTCGATTGAATGTTCTTGTAGAGGAGGTCAATGGGCTTGGACTCACTCAAATGTCACCATCCGACGTTGTGAGAAAAATCTTGAGTGTCCTCCCCATTGACAAATATGGGCACATTGTGACCGTGCTACATCAAGGTGATCTTTCCGCCACTACACCGACACAAATCTTGGGAAAGATCAATGCTCATGAGATGTACATGCACATCACACCACAAGATAGCTCATCCTCTACAAAGAAGAAAGAGAAGGACTTAGCATTCAAAGCTAGCCAAGACAAGGGCAAAGCAAGACTTGAGTATGAGAGCTCAAGTGATGAAGATGATGAAGAAAGCCTTGCCCTCATGGTGAAGAAGACCACCAAGATGCTAAAAAGGCTAAACAAGAGTGGCATCAAGTTTGATGGCAAGAAGAAGAAGTTCTTCACTAGCTCAAGAAGAAAGCCAATCTCCGAGATGGATTGCTACAATTGTGGCGAACTTGGTCATCTAGCTCATCAATGCACAAAGCCCAAGAAAGACAAGTTCAAGAACAAGAGCAAGAAAGATGATTCAAGTGATAAAGATGAAAAGAAGAAGAACAAGTCATACAAGAAGAGAGATGGCAAAAAGAGGGAGTTCTACAAGAAGAAGAAGAGTGGCAAGGCATATATTGTCGGTGATTGGCTCATGGACATTGATTCATCAAGTGGATCATCCGATGATGATAGTGACGATGAAAAGGTGGCCGCCATTGCTATTGATCTTGCATCTTCACCGCCACCATTGCCATCATCCTCTACACACCTATGCCTTATGGCCAAAGGTGAACGCAAGGTAACTAAGTGTGATGATAGTAGTGATGATGAACATGCTAGTGATGATAATAGTGATAGCGATGATGATGACTCACCTACATATGATGATCTTGTCAAAATACTAAGAAAATATACCAAGATCATTAGAAAAAGTAGAGCTACAAATGAAAAACTTGATGCTAAAAATGATTCACTCTTAGCTAAGTGTGATACATTAGAAAAGGCTAATGATGAGCTCAAGGAAACAAATGATTCTATATCATCCAAACTCAAGGAGCTCAAATCTTCTAAGAAAGAGCTTAGAGATAAAAATGATAAACTTGAGTGGGTGCATAATGAGCTTATCACTAGTCACAATAAGCTAAAAGATGAATATGCAACTCTAAAGATCAATTATGATACCCTTATTATTGCACAAGAATTCTTACCAGATGAGCCACATGATGCTACTAACCATGTTGTTAAGATTGATATAGCTACCTCATGTGATGATTTAATTGATGAAAGCATTGAGCATGGATCTAGTAGCAAGGGCAAGCAAGTGGTTGAGTGCAATGACTATGATGAGTATGTCAAGCTCAAGAGTAACAATGAGAAGCTCATGAAAGATCTTGAAGAGATGAAAAGTCACAACACCATTGTGCTAGAAACTCTTGATCATGACAAAGAGGTGATCCTTGAGAATGAGAAGTTAAAAGAAGAAATCAAGAAACTCAAGGAGGAGAAGAACAATGATATTCTCAAGGAAGAGAACAAGAAGCTTAAGATGGAGAAACAGCATCTCAAGGTGGGATTGAGCAAGTTTGCTAGAGGCAAGCATCTCCAAAGTGAGCTACTCATGAATACCGTCATGAAGATGGATAGAAGTGGCATTGGATATATGGCAAGTGTAGAGAAGAAGAAGGCTCAAGCTCAACACCAACAATCAAAGTCAAAGCCAAAGCCAAAGAGATGTTTTGAGTGTGGATAAGAAGGCCACTTTGCTCATGAGTGTCAAACTCCACCACCACAACCCTTGCCCAAGCATGCTAGACCCTTTGCTTTCAATGCTCACTACATGCTTAGAAAAGATTCGAGTGGAAAGATGAAAGTCATGTTCTTAGGTCCCCCCAACAAGAGTAGGCCTAAGAAAATTTGGGTGGCTAAGTCACTTGTTGAGAAGGTGAAGGGCCCTCAACAAGCTTGGATCCCTAAAGCTTGAATCTCTTGTGTGTAGGTGAACTACAAGACCGGTGGAAGTCATTGGGTTATTGATAGTGGTTGCACTCAACATATGACCGATGATCCTCGCATGTTCACCTCACTAGATGAAGAGGTAGATGGACAAGAGAAAATAACATTTGGAGATAATTCAAAGGGCAAGGTCAAAGGATTGGGCAAAGTGGTAATATCAAATGATCATTCCATCTCAAATGTGCTCTATGTTGCTTCATTGAGTTTCAACTTGCTATCCGTTGGACAATTGTGTGATCTTGGCTTCCAATGCTTGTTCACCGAGAAGGAGGTGGTTGTATCTAAGGTAGATGACAATCAAGTGATATTCAATGGATTTAGATACAACAATTTATATCTAGTTGACTTTACCTCCGAAGATGCAAACTTGAAGACTTGCCTATTCACCAAAACAACACTTGGGTGGCTATGGCATAGAAGGCTTGCTCATGTTGGGATGAGCTCACTCAAGAAGCTTATGAAGAATGATTTGGTGAGAGGATTGAAGGATGTGAAGTTTGAGAAGGACAAACTTTGTAGTGCATGTCAAGCCGGCAAGCAAGTTGCAAACACTCATCCAACCAAAGCTTTTATGTCAACCACAAGAGTGCTAGAACTCCTACACATGGATTTATTTGGACCAACAACATACAAGAGTTTGGGAGGAAATCTCTATTGTCTTGTGATTGTGGATGACTATTCAAGATATACATGGGTGTTCTTCCTTCATGACAAATCCGAAGTTGCATCTTGTTTCAAGAAGTTTGCCAAGAGAGCTCAAAATGAATTTGAAGTGAAGCTCAAGAAGATAAGAAGTGACAATGGCAAAGAGTTTGACAACACAAACATAGAAGCTTATTGTGATGAAGTTGGAATCAAACATGAAGTCTCCGCAACCTATACTCCTCAACAAAATGGTGTAGTTGAGAGAAAGAACCGGACTTTGATCACTCTTGCAAGGACAATGCTAGATGAGTACAACACCCCCAAAGCTCTATGGGCAGAAGCAATCAACACCGCATGTTATGCATCCAACCGCCTATTTCTTCAAAAGTTCCTTGTCAAGACACCATATGAGTTGCTCAATGGGAAGAAGCCGGACGTCTCCTTCTTTAGGGTGTTTGGTTGCAAGTGCTACATCTACAAGAAGCGGCAACACCTAGGGAAGTTTCAAAGGCGTTGTGATATAGGTTTTCTTGTTGGTTACTCATTGAAGTCCAAAGCATATAGAGTATTTAATCATGCCACCGGCTTGGTTGAAGAAACATATGATGTGGAATTTGATGAATCTAACGGCTTCCAAGGAGCACATGAGAATCTTGATGATGTAGGTGATGAACCATTGAGGGAGGCTATGAAGAATATTCCGGTGGGAGACATCAAGCCAAAAGATGATGAAGATGATGTACAAGTCATTAAAAAACTCTCTTCATCAAATGTACCACAAGATGGTGATAAAGTTGGGAGAGTAGAAAATGAAGATACTCATATCTCCCATGAGCAAATGGTGGTACAAGCACAAGATGTTGATGCTCCACAACCTCCTCCTCAAGTGGTCAATAGAAGAAATACACCTCTCCTACAAGATCATCCACAAGATCTCATCATAGGGAGTCCAACAAAGGGGGTGATGACTAGATCTCAAAAACTTACTTCATTTATTGCTCATCACTCTTTTGTCTCTTGCTATGAGCCTACCAAGGTAGAAGAAGCTCTAAAAGATCCGGATTGGATCAATGCCATGCATGAAGAGTTGAACAACTTCACTCGCAATGAAGTTTGGAATCTTGAAGAGCGACCAAAAGGTGCAAGAGTGATTGGAACAAAGTGGGTGTTCCGCAACAAGCAAGATGATCAAGGTGTTGTTGTGAGGAACAAGGCAAGACTAGTGGCAAAGGGGTTCTCTCAAGTTGAAGGTTTAGATTTTGGAGAAACCTTTGCACCGGTTGCAAGATTAGAAGCCATCCATATCCTTCTTGCATATGCATCACATCATGAAATGAAACTATATCAAATGGATGTGAAAAGTGCATTCTTAAATGGCTTTATTAATGAACTAGTCTATGTTGATCAACCTCCTGGGTTTGAAGACCCTAGATATCCTAATCATGTTTATAGGTTGTCCAAGGCACTATATGGGCTTAAGCAAGCCCCAAGAGCTTGGTATGAGCGCCTTCGGGATTTCCTTATTGAGAAGGGCTTCACCATTAGGAAGGTCGACACCACACTATTCACCAAGAAGCTTGATGGGCATATCTTCATTTGTCAAGTATATGTTGATGATATTATCTTTGGATCATCAAATGAAGACTCATGCAAAGAATTTGGTGAATTGATGTCTAAGGAGTTCGAGATGTCAATGATTGGTGAGCTTACATTCTTTCTTGGTTTTCAAGTCAAGCAAATGAAAGAAGGCATCTTCATCTCTCTCAAGAGAAATACACAAAAGATCTTCTCAAGAGATTCAAGATGGATGAATGTAAGCCAATCAAGACCCCAATGCCTACCAATGGACATCTCGGCCTAGATGAGGGAGGTAACTCGGTTGATCAAACTCTCTACCGTTCTATGATTGGTAGCTTGTTATATTTAACCGCATCTAGGCCCGACATCATGTTTAGTGTGTGTATGTGTGCTAAATTTCAAGCTAGTCCTAAGGAAACACATTTAATTGCCGTAAAAAGAATCCTTAGGTATCTTAAGCACACACCAAGCATTGGCCTTTGGTATCCCAAAGGAGCTTTATTTGAATTAATTGGCTATTCCGATTCGGATTACGCCGGATGCAAAGTTGATAGAAAGAGCACATCCGGAGGGTGCCATTTGCTTGGTAGATCACTTGTGTCTTGGTCCTCCAAGAAACAAAATAGTGTGGCTTTGTCCACCGATGAAGCGGAATACATTGCCGCGGGTGCTTGTTGTGCACAAATATTATACATGAAACAAACTTTACTAGACTATGGAGTAGTTCTAGAGAAAGTACCTCTTTTGTGCGACAATGAAAGTGCGGTAAAACTTGCAAATAATCCGGTTCAACACTCTCGCACCAAGCATATAGATATCCACCATCACTTTCTAAGAGATCATGTAGCTAAAAATGATATATCACTAGAAGGTGTAAGATCCGAAGATCAATTAGCGGATATCTTCACTAAACCGCTAGATGAGGCTACATTTTGTAGATTGCGGAATGAGCTCAATGTACTTGATTTTAGTAACTTCACTAAAAATTGAGTTTGTGTTGTCCCTTGCATTCATTGTAATATACAACATGTTTAATTTGTGGAAATGCATATAGGGCTTGTCTAACATGGTTAAGATAATCGCCGAAAAGCGTGTGAAGAAGCTTAACCTTGGATCAAACTTGACAAGCAACTAGATTTACTTACAAGTATTACATATGCATGAATGTTGTTTTGTCATTTTGTTCCATTTGCCTTCTTGTTGCCTATTTTCTTAAAAAGAATTATAGCCTAAGGCAAAATATTTTGAAAAATATGAGGGTTTGAGAGAGGTCACTCACATCAGTCCCAATTGGTGTTTATTTGGATCTTATTCAAGTTGGGACTTGATTGGGAATAGGCAGCGCGAAGGAAGGTTGAAGGATTGCTGGAAAAGGTGCACCGGATGCTGCACCGGACGCTGCTGTCCAGCGTCCGGTCAGTTCACAGGAGGTGAACTGCTGATAAAGGAGTGACCGGACACTGTGCCTATACGTCCGGTCAGGAAGGGTTCTACATCCGGTCGATCAAGGAAGGACAAGCAGTACTGACCGGACCCTGCCTGTGTCCGGTCATGGACCACCGGACGCGTCCGGTCCCGATTCTAGAGGATTTGGACCTCTTTGGAATCGACCGGACGCTGGGTGGTAGCATCCGGTCGCTACCACCGGAGCGTCTGGTCAGTGGATCTCGCGCGTCTTAAGGACTCTTTTCCCGTTTCCTTTTCTGTCATGAGTTGGGGGATTACTTAACCTGCCCGCAACCCCTGTCTCCCGTCGAACCCTAGCCCAAGCCGCCGCCGCATCTCCACCGTAACCACCTGCGCCGGTCATCTCGCGACCGCCACCGTGCTCGGCCTCCTCGCCAGCCGCGCGCCACCACCGGCCCGTCGCAGCCAAGCGCCGCCGAGCTCTAGCCCTGCCTCGCCTCTACAGCATCGCGCCCAAGCTCGCCGCTCCACCGTTGCCAGGCTACCGGTCTTCACATCAAGTGCTCTTGCCCTACCCTCCCATTGATTGGTAAGGCAAGTCTTGTGTTTCACTCTTGATCTCCACAATTGTGACCTAGATCAAATTCTAAACGCACTGATTCCCAATTGCATTCAGGGTGTTTGACCTAACCCTAGCCCGGTTCCAAGGATCCCCCGCGTGATATCTTATCTCTTCTCGGATCGCTGATCGTCAGGTAGAAAGCCACTCGATTCAAGTTCGCATCTACATTGCTTTCTCTATTAGGATTTTGCATCTATTAGATATATGGTATTTATTTGTATATCCATCTATTCTATCGTGCAGCGAGTCAGTTCCGTTGTGTTTCGTCTGGCAGTTGGTAGTTAACTCGGAGCCAAGCTCGCGTGTAAGGATCGAGGCCAAGCCTCGAAAGCGGCAGTTTGACAGTTGATCTTCATCAGCGGTAGTTCACCATCTTGTCAGTTCAGATGGCTCGCACCAAGAATGTCGGTGGTGGCCCAGGTGATGATGATAGGAGGCCCCCGCCTCGCCAGCCAGCCGGATCTAAAGGCAAGTCAACCAAGCAGGTAACATCCAAGAAGCGGAAGTACCCCGACGTAGAGACAGCGAGAGCAGTAGCTGTTGTAGAGGCCGTAGAGCGTGCCGAGCGAGGTGGTACCCGCAGCGGAGTTGTCATTGCAGATCAGCCAGTTTCACCCGCAGTCAGAGCTGCAATTGAGGAGGTTGAGCGTCATCACGGTAGTCCAGCTGGGACTGCCACGCTTGTAGGACGACGGGTTGCCATTGAGGAGGGTCCGTCAGCACAGCAGCATCCCCCATCAGCAGAGCCTCAGCCAGCCCAGGAGACTCAGGAGAGTCAGGAGACCGAGCCGGCACCTCAGCTACGCCGCTCAAGTCATACCAGTGCTATAGTTCCACCGAGGCCAGTTACACAGCGCAGGGGTTCACGCCCTCCGCTCAGACCACAGGGTCCGCCTCCAGTGGTTCACCTCGACTTGAGGGCCGCTACAGCCAGGCAGGTTCAGCAGCTGCGGTTTGTTGAGTTTGAGGTTTGGTTTCCTCCGAGGAGGGATGAGAGAGCAGCTGAGGGGTTCTACACGCCACTGCAGGAGGATTTTTACAATGCATATCTTAACAGTGGGGCAGTGTTCAGATCACAGAGAGTCTGTCAGATAGAGTCCATTGTGGCAGCAGCCGGAGTGGGGATTCGGCAATACTTGTCATATTTGCCAGGACTGTCAGATCTGATTGGACGGACAGGGATATATGTACCTTCTTGGGTCCGTCAGTTTTATGCCTCACTCTTCATCGATCCACATCACAGATTCATTCACTTTGCTTTTGACGGCAAAGACTATAGAGTGACGAGTAGCAGGGCCAGAGAGATACTGAGACTATAGGAGCAGCCTGTAAAGATGCATGAGGTTTGCTATGGACATCAGGAGCCTCCCAGGCGTCCTCATGGAGGGCAGGTGCCCCCTACAGATTTAGTGCGGCATTGCTTCAAGGAGCCTTTTGGTGAGGGGTCGAGCAGGAACCCCAGTGACTTGACTCCTACAGCGAGGATACTAGAGGCCATCATCAGGAGGACACTGCTTCCTAGGTTGGGATACAGGGAGGGCCTGACTCGCTTATAGCTCTGGCTTCTCAATGCCATCATGCAGATGATAGTGTTTGACATCTGGGACCTCCTTCTTTCAGAGATGGAGGATACTATAGCTGAGGGATTCAAGGGTCGCAGGCAGCTTCCCTATGCTCACTGGATCACGTTCCTCATCCACAGAGTTGTGATTGATAAGCCCCCTAGCATGATGGATGAGTATATAGGTGCCACTACAGAGTTCCCAGCTTACAACCTGTCACAGAGGATCAGACACGCCACTCCTCAGGCACCCAGTCAGCCTAGCCGTCGCCCCGATGTGCCAGAGTCTGTAGCTCAGCAGGATGAGATCATTAGAGGGATTGCAGCCACTGAGGAGGAGGAGCTAGAGGCACAGTAGGAGGTGAGCGAGTATAGTGACAGCTCCGACGACGACTACCAGCCTATACCTTAGATGCCTCCACGCAGACACGATGCAGAGGTAGGTAGCTCTAGTTCTGCTCCACCTGCTCCACAGACAGACCTCGCTCTCATTGCTATTCTTGAGCGGATGCAGCAGGATCAGACACGACAGGCATAGGAGACAGCTACAAACTTCGCACAGTTTTAGGCTCGTCAGGACGAGTTTCAGCGGCAGCAGCAGCTCCTTCAGCACCAGCAGTTACTTATGCAGCAGCAGCTCATGGGATTCATGCAGCATGTAGTGACAACTATTGGGATCCCACTGCCACAGACTTCGCCCCAGCTTGCACAGCCTCCTACCACTTCAACGACTCCAGCAGTACAACCCATCGGGCTTCAGAGTCAGGGACAGCCTCCAGCTTAGTTTCCTTCACCTCCTGTATAGGTGTCCCAGTGGTTAGCCTCACCTGGTGTAGCCCCGCAGTTCACTCCTTATCACACGGGTTTCTCACCAGAGCAGACTTCCTCACTATTCGTGCCTGAGTCATCAGTCTCCAGGAGTCTTGGAGCATCATTCAGCGAGTTGACCGGCATGCCTACTCCGCCTCACATGCATACTACCGGTCCATCTACAGCAGCTCCAGCTATCATGACTACTCAGAGGCTCCCCTCGTCTGTCGCCTCGTCAGATCCTACGACAGACATACTTGCAGCTTCACAGGCAGCACCAGCCCCAGCTCAGACCTAGACCGCTTCAGCGACACTTCTTGCTTTAGAGGGTCAGTCAGTTCAGAGCTCAGGGTCAGATGATGATGGCGCCCAGTTCCATCTTGCTCCACGTACTTCAGCGCCCGACTCGTCCGCTGCAGCCCCGCCGTCCGACCCCTAGGTTTTGGTGTTTGACGCCAAAGGGGGAGAGGGTTTGAGTATGTAGACTTAGGGGGAGCGAGTTTTAGGGGGAGCTAGTTATCTAGTATTATCTAATTATATACATTTGGAGTTTTATTTGTGTGATACACTATTACTTATGCATTCGTGTGTTTACTTTCATGCATACTTTTATATATATGTGATAGTGCTATCTACGTGGTTGTGATATTTGACATGTGTGACTTCTACTTTGCTTTATCTATATGTCATATCACCTGTGTAATGCTCATTTGTTTTTGCTTCTGCGTTTACACTTCGAAGCAAATGAGCTTTGTTATTTGTACTCATGCTTAATTCGTATTCTTTGAGTACATTGTGTTGGCTTGGGTCATATAAGCGTAACTAACTCTTTTGGTCTTATTAACAAAAGCTTATATGAACCAAGCCCATCAAAAACCTCACTCCATAACATACTCGAGGTGGTATTGTCATCAATCACCAAAAAGGGGGAGATTGAAAGCATCTAGGCCCCTAATTGGATTTCGGTGATTAATGTCAATACAAGATTACTATGACTAACGTGTGTTTTGCAGAGACAATTAAGTTAGGTCATGGTAATGGAGATCGATTGGGCAATCGAGGTTGTCATGCCCCTACGATGGAAATCGTTTCGGTTTTCAAAGGTTGGACGACAAGGTTAAGGATAACTAGTTCTAAGTGTCAATTGGAGTTGGAAAGACACTTAGAGTAGTTTAGGACTTTGTTTTTCCTTTGGCCGTACTATGAAGGGGGGTATGAATGGGTAGCTTGACCTAGTTGAGTCTAGTGAGTTAGGTGTGGTGCACACTTGTTAAAACTAGCTCTAGGTAGCTCCTATGAATGCCTAAGATCCTTTGGAGCAAACTTCATTCACATATGTTCGAAAGTTGGAAGTGAATGGAGGGTCAAACACTGACCGGACGCTAGCTCCGGTGCGACCGGACGCTGGCCGTAGGGTTCGGTTAGTTCATTTGACCGTGAAGATCAAGTCTGGTGTGACCGGACGCTAAGGGCCAGCGTCCGGTCGACTCCAGTAAGGGTCCAGACTTGGGAAAAAGTGACCGGACGCGTCCGGTCAGTGTGACCGGACCCTGAGTATCTAGCATCCGGTCGTTTACAGTAAGCATCCAAGAGCGACCGGACGCATCCGGTCGGTACTAACCGGACCCTGACAGCGTCCAGTCATCACTTGAAAACTGTTCGCGGGTTGAACTGACCGGAGCGTCCAGTCATAGCGATCGGAGCGTCCGGTCGTCCCGCAGAGGCTCATAACGGTTCGTTTTTCAGGCTGGCTTATAAATAGTAGCTCCACTCGTGAGTGGAGCATCTTTTGCTCATTCCAACAGCTGAGAAACACGTTTGTGAGTGCCAAGAAGAGTAAGGTCCTAGTGAGGTGTTTGTGATTTGAGAATCCAAGAGAGTAGCCTCACTAGCAAATCAAGAGTAGCAAAGTGTGCATCCATCTTCTCATTAGGCTTCGCGTGGTCAAGTGAAAGTTCGTGCTTGTTACTCTTGGTGATCGCCATCACCTAGACGGCTTGGTGGTGATTGGGAGTTTGGTGTTCACCCGGCAGAGCTTGTGGGTGACCCAACTCAAGTTGTGAGCGGCTTTGGGTGATTCGCCGCGACGGAGTGTCGAAGAATCAACCCGTAGAGAGCACTTGATCCTTGCGTGGATCAAGGGGGAGCTACACCCTTGCGCGGGTGCTCCAATGAGGACTAGTGGAGAGTGGCGACTCTCCGATACCTCGGCAAAACATCGCCGCGTTTCTTTCTCTCTCTATTTACTTTGAGCACTTACTTTGAGCATTTACTTTGAGCAATTCAATACTTGTTTTTTTTTACATCTATAGAATTGCTTGCTAGAGTAAGTTTGGAACTTAGGTTGCGAGGTTGTTGTGCATTAGTTTGATATAAACACTTTTCTAGGCACAAGGGGTTAATTGGGCTATCCGTAGGATTTGATTATTGCAAGAGAATTTAGAATTAGCCCAATTCACCCCCCCCCTCTTGGGCATCTTGATCCTTTCAGCTGGCTTGCTAGGTCGGGTGCTGCCGCACGCAAGCTGGGCTGGCTAGCGGGCCGAGCCGGTCGAGTCGGCTACGGGCCTTCTCCTTTTCTTTTCTTTTCTTTTTCTGTTTTATTTTCCTTCTTCTTTATTTGAATTCAAATTTGATTTGGAATTTGAATTCAAAATTGGTGTACCTTATTCATTGGAGTTTTAGATATGAGGCCCACAACACTCTTTTGTATATATTAGGAACTTTATTTAGCTATTTTGTACAACAAAAATAGGTGTAGTTTTGTTATACAAAAATAGAAATAGTTTTCTCTTTAAGCATTTATTCTTTGGTTTGTTAATAATTACTTTATGGTTTATTTCTTTAAAGGAGTTGTTAGGCATTACATAAAGCAAATGGAAATCCAAATCACCATTTGAATTAACAATGTATGCTATATTTTATTTGTCAGTATTTAATTAAACATAATTAACAAATGACATGCCATGCTCATGAAATTGTTTAGTTGGGTTACAACTAATGCAACACCTAGGGTTGGCTCCTATAGATGTCACTCAACATTGCATGGGGTTTTGAAGAAAAATTTTGTAGTTGTGATTTTTGGGTTGTTACATTCTCCTCTTCATTAGCATCTTTGTTGTGTTCCTCCTCTCCACTGTTAGTTGGTTCTTTGTCTTCATTTAATGATAATGTCGTAGATGTATGATTAGACACCTATCAAACAAAGGTGAGTAAGGTTGTTAGTGAACATCATAGAACACTACCATCTAATAGTAAATAGTGTTAGTATATCACAAAGCTACATCTTACCATTCTGATAGGTCACTAATAGTAGTCAACAGCTAGTAGTGCACTCCTTTTAGAGCACCGCATATCCATGTTTGACACATGTACAGTGAAAACAACACCAAAATTATTATGAGATGATGTGCAATTTAGAATATAAAGTTCAGAATAGACTAAAATACATCTACAAGTTCAAGCTATAGAACATCTCAATCCACTCAACTAGATCATCAACAACTAGATCAATAATTTAGGAAGCAAAAGAAAATACAAACTACAAAGTATGACCCACAACAGATTATGTAATACTAACTGAAATTATTAGCTAAGTATGACCCACAATAGTTTATACTAATCAACAAGCATAAGCAGAGTATGAGCAAGTGTTCAGTAATATAGCAAAGCTAATAGTCCAGATAAATTTTTACAACCCATTATACAACGCATCTACATCTCAATAATGTATAGGTCTAGAGAAAGTGTTTAGCATCAACAATTTTAGCTAACTTTAGTCTAGAGCAAGTGTTCAGTAAACATGATAAGACTAAAATACATGTACAAGTTTAGGCTCTATAAACCAATGCTACAAGTCTAGCATTTCATTCATATCATAAGCACAAGAACATCTCAACTCACTTAACTAGAACAAAACTACCAGGTTTCATCATACATGACATTCTATTTTTCAATACATAGAGTCTGGTAATCCCATATCGATAGAACAAAGAGAAGAGGGAAAGAAATCTGGTACCTACGACATCAAGCTTGGCGTAGTGGCAGCGGCAGTGGCACTGGCGTTGGTGACTAGCAACCCTAGCCCAAGCAAGCGAAGACCTCTCTTGGCGCTAGCGTTGGTGAAGAGGTTGCCGTCGGGAGTGCTTGAGGAGGGGATGCTAGACCGCCATTGGCCACTAGTAGCCGTGATGGGCGCCTCCTTGCCATGGATGTGGATGGCGGGCGGATGCGGACGATAGGCAGATGCGGACGGTGGGTGGATGCGCCAACAAGGAACCCTAGAATGCGAGGAGCGGACGAGGGCAAAGATGGAGGCGCGTGGATGTCATGGCGGCAGCGGTGCAGAGGTGTGCGGATGTGGCAGCAGTAGTTCTAATAGTGGAACCCTAGAATGCGGGGAATGGAGCGGACAGATTGGGGAAAAGGGCGGGGTATTTGAAAAAGGGCAGGTAAAACAAAAAGAAAGAAGGCGCGTCTGTGATAAGCAAAAAAGTCAAAAAATTTGTCCCCCACCGGGATCAAACTTGA